>NW_026698824.1:0-38218 GCF_030435755.1 Ochotona princeps | reverse complement strand
TCCTAGCCATACAAAGGGCACTAAACATAGAGTGTGAAAACTGAGTTTCCTTGAGAGCTGCTTGGAAGCCTGATGGTGTGTGAAGTTAGTGAGCCAAATGGAGTTGTTCTCCCACAAGAACCACTCGGCTGATCCTTCTTCAATATGCCCTTCACCAACATGCAGTGTTTCCTTGATTGAATTAGCTCTCACACCAATATTTGCGTCTAGAGCCTTTGCATTGAGGGCTATCTGAAAACGGCTGTGGCGCTGAAGTTGCCTGTGAATGTGGAGCTGGTGGCATGTGAAACCCGCATGTGGAGCATTCGTTTGTGTGGGATGCTCTACCAGGTTCATTCCTAGATAATGCACTCAAAGGGCACTAAGCATAGAGTGTGAAAATTGAGTTTCCTAGAGAGCTGCTTGGAAGCCTGATGGTGTGTGAAGTTAGTGAGCCAAATGGAGTTGTTCTCCCACAAGAACCACTCGGCTGATCCTTCTTCAATATGCCCTTCACCAACATGCAGTGTTTCCTTGATTGAATTAGCTCTCACACCAATATTTGCGTCTAGAGCCTTTGCATTGAGGGCTATCTGAAAACGGCTGTGGCGCTGAAGTTGCCTGTGAATGTGGAGTTGGTGGCATGTGAAACCCGCATGTGGAGCATTCGTTTGTGTGGGATGCTCTACCAGGTTCATTCCTAGATAATGCACTCAAAGGGCACTAAGCATAGAGTGTGAAAACTGAGTTTCCTTGAGAGCTGCTTGGAAGCCTGATGGTGTGTGAAGTTAGTGAGCCAAATGGAGTTGTTCTCCCACAAGAACCACTCGGCTGATTCCTTCTTCAATATGCCCTTCACCAACATGCAGTGTTTCCTTGATTGAATTAGCTCTCACACCAATATTTGCGTCTAGAGCCTTTGCATTGAGGGCTATCTGAAAACGGCTGTGGTGCTGAAGTTGCCTGTGAATGTGGAGTTGGTGGCATGTGAAACCCGCATGTGGAGCATTCGTTTGTGTGGGATGCTCTACCAGGTTCATTCCTAGATAATGCACTCAAAGGGCACTAAGCATAGAGTGTGAAAACTGAGTTTCCTTGAGAGCTGCTTGGAAGCCTGATGGTGTGTGAAGTTAGTGAGGCCAAATGGAGTTTGTTCTCCCACAAGAACCATTCGGCTGATCCTTCTTCAATATGCCCTTCACCAACATGCAGTGTTTCCCTTGATTGAATTAGCTCTCATACCAATATTTGCGTCTAGAGCCTTTGCATTGAGGGCTATCTGAAAACGGCTGTGGGCGCTGAAGTTGCCTGTGAATGTGGAGTTGGTGGCATGTGAAACCCGCATGTGGAGCATTCGTTTGTGTGGGATGCTCTACCAGGTTCATTTCAGTCCTAGCCATACAAAGGGCACTAAGCATAGAGTGTGAAAACTGAGTTTCCTTGAGAGCTGCTTGGAAGCCTGATGATGTGTGAAGTTAGTGAGCCAAATGGAGTTGTTCTCCCACAAGAACCACTCGGCTGATCCTTCTTCAATATGCCCTTCACCAACATGCAGTGTTTCCTTGATTGAATTAGCTCTCACACCAATATTTGCGTCTAGAGCCCTTTGCATTGAGGGCTATCTGAAAACGGCTGTGGCGCTGAAGTTGCCTGTGAATGTGGGAGTTGGTGGCATGTGAAACCCGTATGTGGAGCATTCGTTTGTGTGGGATGCTCTACCAGGTTCATTCCTAGATAATGCACTCAAAGGGCACTAAGCATAGAGTGTGAAAACTGAGTTTCCTTGAGAGCTGCTTGGAAGCCTGATGGTGTGTGAAGTTAGTGAGCCAAATGGAGTTGTTCTCCCACAAGAACCACTCGGCTGATCCTTCTTCAATATGCCCTTCACCAACATGCAGTGTTTCTTGATTGAATTAGCTCTCACACCAATATTTGCGTCTAGAGCCTTTGCATTGAGGGCTATCTGAAAACGGCTGTGGCGCTGAAGTTGCCTGTGAATGTGGAGTTGGTGGCATGTGAAACCCGCATGTGGAGCATTCGTTTGTGTGGGATGCTCTACCAGGTTCATTTCAGTCCTAGCCATACAAAGGGCACTAAGCATAGAGTGTGAAAACTGAGTTTCCTTGAGAGCTGCTTGGAAGCCTGATGCTGTGTGAAGTTAGTGAGCAAATGGAGTTGTTCATCCCACAAGAACCACTCGGCTGATCCTTCTTCAAGAGTATGCCTTCACCAACATGCAAGTGTTTCCTTGATTTGAATTAGCTCTCACACCAATATTTGCGTCTAGAGGCCTTTGCATTGAGGGCTATCTGAAAACGGCTGTGGCGCTGAAGTTGCCTGTGAATGTGGAGTTTGGTGGCATATGTGAAACCCGCATGTGGAGCATTCGTTTGAGTGGGATGCTTCTACAGGTTCATTCTCTAGATAATGCACTCAAAGGGCACTAAGCATAGAGTGTGAAAAACTGAGTTTCCTTGAGAGCTGCTTGGAAGCTGATGGTGTGTGAAGTTAGTGAGCCAAATGGAGTTGTTCTCCCCACAAGAACCACTCGGCTGATCCTTCTTCAATATGCCCTTCACCAACATGCAGTGTTTCCTTGATTGAATTAGCTCTCACACCAATATTTGCGTCTAGAGCCTTTGCATTGAGGGCTATCTGAAAACGGCTGTGGCGCTGAAGTTGCCTGTGAATGTGGAGTTGGTGGCATGTGAAACCCGCATGTGGAGCATTCGTTTGTGTGGGATGCCTCTACCAGGTTTCATTCCTAGATAATGCACTCAAAGGGCACTAAGCATAGAGTGTGAAAACTGAGTTTCCTTGAGAGCTGCTTGGAAGCCTGATGGTGTGTGAAGTTAGTGAGGCCAAATGGAGTTGTTCTCCCACAAGAACCACTCGGCTGATCCTTCTTCAATATGCCCTTCACCAACATGCAGTGTTTCCTTGATTGAATTAGCTCTCACACCAATATTTGCGTCTAGAGCCTTTGGCATTGAGGGCTATCTGAAAAACGGCTGTGGCGCTGAAGTTGCCTGTGAATGTGGAGTTGGTGGCATGTGAAACCCGCATGTGGAGCATTCGTTTGTGTGGGATGCTCTACCAGGTTCATTCCTAGATAATGCACTCAAAGGGCACTAAGCATAGAGTGTGAAAACTGAGTTTCCTTGAGAGCTGCTTGGAAGCCTGATGGTGTGTGAAGTTAGTGAGCCAAATGGAGTTGTTCTCCCACAAGAACCATTCGGCTGATCCTTCTTCAATATGCCCTTCACCAACATGCAGTGTTTCCTTGATTGAATTAGCTCTCACACCAATATTTGCGTCTAGAGCCTTTGCATTGAGGGCTATCTGAAAACGGCTGTGGCGCTGAAGTTGCCTGTGAATGTGGAGTTGGTGGCATGTGAAACCCGCATGTGGAGCATTCGTTTGTGTGGGATGCTCTACCAGGTTCATTTCAGTCCTAGCTATACAAAGGGCACTAAGCATAGAGTGTGAAAACTGAGTTTCCTTGAGAGCTGCCTTGGAAGCCTGATGATGTGTGAAGTTAGTGAGCCAAATGGAGTTGTTCTCCCACAAGAACCACTCGGCTGATCCTTCTTCAATATGCCCTTCACCAACATGCAGTGTTTCCTTGATTGAATTAGCTCTCACACCAATATTTGCGTCTAGAGCCTTTGCATTGAGGGCTATCTGAAAACGGCTGTGGCGCTGAAGTTGCCTGTGAATGTGGAGTTGGTGGCATGTGAAACCCGCATGTGGAGCATTCGTTTGTGTGGGATTGCTCTACCAGGTTCATTTCAGTCCTAGCCATACAAAGGGCACTAAGCATAGAGTGTGAAAACTGAGTTTCCTTGAGAGCTGCTTGGAAGCCTGATGGTGTGTGAAGTTAGTGAGCCAAATGGAGTTGTTCTCCCACAAGAACCACTTGGCTGATCCTTCTTCAATATGCCCTTCACCAACATGCAGTGTTTCCTTGATTGAATTAGCTCTCCACACCAATATTTGCGTCTAGAGCCTTTGCATTGAGGGCTATCTGAAAACGGCTGTGGCGCTGAAGTTGCCTGTGAATGTGGAGTTGGGTGGCATGTGAAACCCGCATGTGGAGCATTCGTTTGTGTGGGATGCTCTACCAGGTTCATTCCTAGATAATGCACTCAAAGGGCACTAAGCATAGAGTGTGAAAAACTGAGTTTCCTTGAGAGCTGCTTGGAAGCCTGATGGTGTGTGTGAAGTTAGTGAGCCAAATGGAGTTGTTCTCCCACAAGAAACCACTCGGCTGATCCTTCTTCAATATGCCCTTCACCAACATGCAGTGTTTCCTTGATTGAATTAGCTCTCACACCAATATTTGCGTCTAGAGCCTTTGCATTGAGGGGCTATCTGAAAACGGCTGTGGCGCTGAAGTTGCCTGTGAATGTGGAGTTGGTGGCATGTGAAACCCGCATGTGGAGCATTCGTTTGTGTGGGATGCTCTACCAGGTTCATTCCTAGATAATGCACTCAAAGGGCACTAAGCATAGAGTGTGAAAACTGAGTTTCCTTGAGAGCTGCTTGGAAGCCTGATGGTGTGTGAAGTTAGTGAGCCAAATGGAGTTGTTCTCCCACAAGAACCACTCGGCTGATCCTTCTTCAATATGCCCTTCACCAACATGCAGTGTTTCCTTGATTGAATTAGCTCTCCACACCAATATTTGCGTCTAGAGCCTTTGCATTGAGGGCTATCTGAAAACGGCTGTGGCGCTTGAAGTTGCCTGTGAATGTGGAGTTGGTGGCATGTGAAACCCGCATGTGGAGCATTCGTTTGTGTGGGGATGCTCTACCAGGTTCATTCCTAGATAATGCACTCAAAGGGCACTAAGCATAGAGTGTGAAAACTGAGTTTCCTTGAGAGCTGCTTGGAAGCCTGATGGTGTGTGAAGTTAGTGAGCCAAATGGAGTTGTTCTCCACAAGAACCACTCGGCTGATCCTTCTTCAATATGCCCTTCACCAACATGCAGTGTTTCCTTGATTGAATTAGCTCTCACACCAATATTTGCGTCTAGAGCCTTTGCATTGAGGGCTATCTGAAAACGGCTGTGGCGCTGAAGTTGCCTGTGAATGTGGAGTTCGGTGGCATGTGAAACCCGCATGTGGAGCATTCGTTTGTGTGGGATGCTCTACCAGGTTCATTCCTAGATAATGCACTCAAAGGGGCACTAAGCATAGAGTGTGAAAAACTGAGTTTCCTTGAGAGCTGCTTGGAAGCCTGATGGTGTGTGAAGTTAGTGAGCCAAATGGAGTTGTTCTCCCACAAGAACCACTCGGCTGATCCTTCTTCAATATGCCCTTCACCAACATGCAGTGTTTCCTTGATTGAATTAGCTCTCACACCAATATTTGCGTCTAGAGCCTTTGCATTGAGGGCTGTCTGAAAACGGCTGTGGCGCTGAAGTTGCCTGTGAATGTGGAGTTGGTGGCATGTGAAACCCGCATGTGGAGCATTCGTTTGTGTGGGATGCTCTACCAGGTTCATTCCTAGATAATGCACTCAAAGGGCACTAAGCATAGAGTGTGAAAACTGAGTTTCCTTGAGAGCTGCTTGGAAGCCTGATGGTGTGTGAAGTTAGTGAGCCCAAAATGGAGTTGTTCTCCCCACAAGAACCACTCGGCTGATCCTTCTTCAATATGCCCTTCACCAACATGCAGTGTTTCCTTGATTGAATTAGCTCTCACACCAATATTTGCGTCTAGAGCCTTTGCATTGAGGGCTATCTGAAAACGGCTGTGGCGCTGAAGTTGCCTGTGAATGTGGAGTTGGTGGCATGTGAAACCCGCATGTGGAGCATTCGTTTGTGTGGGATGCTCTACCAGGTTCATTCCTAGATAATGCACTCAAAGGGCACTAAGCATAGAGTGTGAAAACTGAGTTTCCTTGAGAGCTGCTTGGAAGCCTGATGGTGTGTGAAGTTAGTGAGCCAAATGGAGTTGTTCTCCCACAAGAACCACTCGGCTTGATCCTTCTTCAATATGCCCTTCACCAACATGCAGTGTTTCCTTGATTGAATTAGCTCTCACACCAATATTTGCGTCTAGAGCCTTTGCATTGAGGGCTATCTGAAAACGGCTGTGGCGCTGAAGTTGCCTGTGAATGTGGAGTTGGTGGCATGTGAAACCCGCATGTGGAGCATTCGTTTGTGTGGGATGCTCTACCAGGTTCATTCCTAGATAATGCACTCAAAGGGCACTAAGCATAGAGTGTGAAAACTGAGTTTCCTTGAGAGCTGCTTGGAAGCCTGATGGTGTGTGAAGTTAGTGAGCCAAATGGAGTTGTTCTCCCACAAGAACCACTCGGCTGATCCTTCTTCAATATGCCCTTCACCAACATGCAGTGTTTCCTTGATTGAATTAGCTCTCACACCAATATTTGCGTCTAGAACCTTTGCATTGAGGGCTATCTGAAAACGGCTGTGGCGCTGAAGTTGCCTGTGAATGTGGAGTTGGTGGCATGTGAAACCCGCATGTGGAGCATTCGTTTGTGTGGGATGCTCTACCAGGTTCATTTCAGTCCTAGCCATACAAAGGGCACTAAGCATAGAGTGTGAAAACTGAGTTTCCTTGAGAGCTGCTTGGAAGCCTGATGGTGTGTGAAGTTAGTGAGCCAAATGGAGTTGTTCTCCCACAAGAACCACTCGGCTGATCCTTCTTCAATATGCCCTTCACCAACATGCAGTGTTTCCTTGATTGAATTAGCTCTCACACCAATATTTGCGTCTAGAGCCTTTGCATTGAGGGCTATCTGAAAACGGCTGTGGCGCTGAAGTTGCCTGTGAATGTGGAGTTGGTGGCATGTGAAACCCGCATGTGGAGCATTCGTTTGTGTGGGATGCTCTACCAGGTTCATTCCTAGATAATGCACTCAAAGGGCACTAAGCATAGAGTATGAAAACTGAGTTTCCTTGAGAGCTGCTGGGAAACCTGATGGTGTGTGAAGTTAGTGAGCCAAATGGAGTTGTTCTCCCACAAGAACCACTCGGCTGATCCTTCTTCAATATGCCCTTCACCAACATGCAGTGTTTCCTTGATTGAATTAGCTCTCACACCAATATTTGCGTCTAGAGCCTTTGCATTGAGGGCTATCTGAAAACGGCTGTGGCGCTGAAGTTGCCTGTGAATGTGGAGTTGGTGGCATGTGAAACCCGCATGTGGAGCATTCGTTTGTGTGGGATGCTCTACCAGGTTCATTCCTAGATAATGCACTCAAAGGGCACTAAGCATAGAGTGTGAAAACTGAGTTTCCTTGAGAGCTGCTTGGAAGCCTGATGGTGTGTGAAGTTAGTGAGCCAAATGGAGTTGTTCTCCCACAAGAACCACTCGGCTGATCCTTCTTCAATATGCCCTTCACCAACATGCAGTGTTTCCTTGATTGAATTAGCTCTCACACCAATATTTGCGTCTAGAGCCTTTGCATTGAGGGCTATCTGAAAACGGCTGTGGCGCTGAAGTTGCCTGTGAATGTGGAGTTGGTGGCATGTGAAACCCGCATGTGGAGCATTCGTTTGTGTGGGATGCTCTACCAGGTTCATTTCAGTCCTAGCCTTACAAAGGGCACTAAGCATAGAGTGTGAAAACTGAGTTTCCTTGAGAGCTGCTTGGAAGCCTGATGGTGTGTGAAGTTAGTGAGCCAAATGGAGTTGTTCTCCCACAAGAACCACTCGGCTGATCCTTCTTCAATATGCCCTTCACCAACATGCAGTGTTTCCTTGATTGAATTAGCTCTCACACCAATATTTGCGTCTAGAGCCTTTGCATTGAGGGCTATCTGAAAACGGCTGTGGCGCTGAAGTTGCCTGTGAATGTGGAGTTGGTGGCATGTGAAACCCGCATGTGGAGCATTCGTTTGTGTGGGATGCTCTACCAGGTTCATTCCTAGATAATGCACTCAAAGGGCACTAAGCATAGAGTGTGAAAACTGAGTTTCCTTGAGAGCTGCTTGGAAGCCTGATGGTGTGTGAAGTTAGTGAGCCAAATGGAGTTGTTCTCCCACAAGAACCACTCGGCTGATCCTTCTTCAATATGCCCTTCACCAACAGGCAGTGTTTCCTTGATTGAATTAGCTCTCACACCAATATTTGCGTCTAGAGCCTTTGCATTGAGGGCTATCTGAAAACGGCTGTGGCGCTGAAGTTGCCTGTGAATGTGGAGTTGGTGGCATGTGAAACCCGCATGTGGAGCATTCGTTTGTGTGGGATGCTCTACCAGGTTCATTCCTAGATAATGCACTCAAAGGGCACTAAGCATAGAGTGTGAAAACTGAGTTTCCTTGAGAGCTGCTTGGAAGCCTGATGGTGTGTGAAGTTAGTGAGCCAAATGGAGTTGTTCTCCCACAAGAACCACTTGGCTGATCCTTCTTCAATATGCCCTTCACCAACATGCAGTGTTTCCTTGATTGAATTAGCTCTCACACCAATATTTGCGTCTAGAGCCTTTGCATTGAGGGCTATCTGAAAACGGCTGTGGCGCTGAAGTTGCCTGTGAATGTGGAGTTGGTGGCATGTGAAACCCGCATGTGGAGCATTCGTTTGTGTGGGATGCTCTACCATGTTCATTCCTAGATAATGCACTCAAAGGGCACTAAGCATAGAGTATGAAAACTGAGTTTCCTTGAGAGCTGCTTGGAAGCCTGATGGTGTGTGAAGTTAGTGAGCCAAATGGAGTTGTTCTCCCACAAGAACCACTCGGCTGATCCTTCTTCAATATGCCCTTCACCAACATGCAGTGTTTCCTTGATTGAATTAGCTCTCACACCAATATTTGCGTCTAGAGCCTTTGCATTGAGGGCTATCTGAAAACGGCTGTGGCGCTGAAGTTGCCTGTGAATGTGGAGTTGGTGGCATGTGAAACCCGCATGTGGAGCATTCGTTTGTGTGGGATGCTCTACCAGGTTCATTCCTAGATAATGCACTCAAAGGGCACTAAGCATAGAGTGTGAAAACTGAGTTTCCTTGAGAGCTGCTTGGAAGCCTGATGGTGTGTGAAGTTAGTGAGCCAAATGGAGTTGTTCTCCCACAAGAACCACTCGGCTGATCCTTCTTCAATATGCCCTTCACCAACAGGCAGTGTTTCCTTGATTGAATTAGCTCTCACACCAATATTTGCGTCTAGAGCCTTTGCATTGAGGGCTATCTGAAAACGGCTGTGGCGCTGAAGTTGCCTGTGAATGTGGAGTTGGTGGCATGTGAAACCCGCATGTGGAGCATTCGTTTGTGTGGGATGCTCTACCAGGTTCATTCCTAGATAATGCACTCAAAGGGCACTAAGCATAGAGTGTGAAAACTGAGTTTCCTTGAGAGCTGCTTGGAAGCCTGATGGTGTGTGAAGTTAGTGAGCCAAATGGAGTTGTTCTCCCACAAGAACCACTTGGCTGATCCTTCTTCAATATGCCCTTCACCAACATGCAGTGTTTCCTTGATTGAATTAGCTCTCACACCAATATTTGCGTCTAGAGCCTTTGCATTGAGGGCTATCTGAAAACGGCTGTGGCGCTGAAGTTGCCTGTGAATGTGGAGTTGGTGGCATGTGAAACCCGCATGTGGAGCATTCGTTTGTGTGGGATGCTCTACCATGTTCATTCCTAGATAATGCACTCAAAGGGCACTAAGCATAGAGTATGAAAACTGAGTTTCCTTGAGAGCTGCTTGGAAGCCTGATGGTGTGTGAAGTTAGTGAGCCAAATGGAGTTGTTCTCCCACAAGAACCACTCGGCTGATCCTTCTTCAATATGCCCTTCACCAACATGCAGTGTTTCCTTGATTGAATTAGCTCTCACACCAATATTTGCGTCTAGAGCCTTTGCATTGAGGGCTATCTGAAAACGGCTGTGGCGCTGAAGTTGCCTGTGAATGTGGAGTTGGTGGCATGTGAAACCCGCATGTGGAGCATTCGTTTGTGTGGGATGCTCTACCAGGTTCATTCCTAGATAATGCACTCAAAGGGCACTAAGCATAGAGTGTGAAAACTGAGTTTCCTTGAGAGCTGCTTGGAAGCCTGATGGTGTGTGAAGTTAGTGAGCCAAATGGAGTTGTTCTCCCACAAGAACCACTCGGCTGATCCTTCTTCTATATGCCCTTCACCAACATGCAGTGTTTCCTTGATTGAATTAGCTCTCACACCAATATTTGCGTCTAGAGCCTTTGCATTGAGGGCTATCTGAAAACGGCTGTGGCGCTGAAGTTGCCTGTGAATGTGGAGTTGGTGGCATGTGAAACCCGCATGTGGAGCATTCGTTTGTGTGGGATGCTCTACCAGGTTCATTTCAGTCCTAGCCATACAAAGGGCACTAAGCATAGAGTGTGAAAACTGAGTTTCCTTGAGAGCTGCTTGGAAGCCTGATGGTGTGTGAAGTTAGTGAGCCAAATGGAGTTGTTCTCCCACAAGAACCACTCGGCTGATCCTTCTTCAATATGCCCTTCACCAACATGCAGTGTTTCCTTGATTGAATTAGCTCTCACACCAATATTTGCGTCTAGAGCCTTTGCATTGAGGGCTATCTGAAAACGGCTGTGGCGCTGAAGTTGCCTGTGAATGTGGAGTTGGTGGCATGTGAAACCCGCATGTGGAGCATTCGTTTGTGTGGGATGCTCTACCAGGTTCATTTCAGTCCTAGCCATACAAAGGGCACTAAGCATAGAGTGTGAAAACTGAGTTTCCTTGAGAGCTGCTTGGAAGCCTGATGGTGTGTGAAGTTAGTGAGCCAAATGGAGTTGTTCTCCCACAAGAACCACTCGGCTGATCCTTCTTCAATATGCCCTTCACCAACATGCAGTGTTTCCTTGATTGAATTAGCTCTCACACCAATATTTGCGTCTAGAGCCTTTGCATTGAGGGCTATCTGAAAACGGCTGTGGCGCTGAAGTTGCCTGTGAATGTGGAGTTGGTGGGGCATGTGAAACCCGCATGTGGAGCATTCGTTTGTGTGGGATGCTCTACCAGGTTCATTCCTAGATAATGCACTCAAAGGGCACTAAGCATAGAGTGTGAAAACTGAGTTTCCTTGAGAGCTGCTTGGAAGCCTGATGGTGTGTGAAGTTAGTGAGCCAAATGGAGTTGTTCTCCCACAAGAACCACTCGGCTGATCCTTCTTCAATATGCCCTTCACCAACATGCAGTGTTTCCTTGATTGAATTAGCTCTCACACCAATATTTGCGTCTAGAGCCTTTGCATTGAGGGCTATCTGAAAACGGCTGTGGCGCTGAAGTTGCCTGTGAATGTGGAGTTGGTGGCATGTGAAACCCGCATGTGGAGCATTCGTTTGTGTGGGATGCTCTACCAGGTTCATTCCTAGATAATGCACTCAAAGGGCACTAAGCATAGAGTGTGAAAACTGAGTTTCTTTGAGAGCTGCTTGGAAGCCTGATGGTGTGTGAAGTTAGTGAGCCAAATGGAGTTGTTCTCCCACAAGAACCACTCGGCTGATCCTTCTTCAATATGCCCTTCACCAACATGCAGTGTTTCCTTGATTGAATTAGCTCTCACACCAATATTTGCGTCTAGAGCCTTTGCATTGAGGGCTATCTGAAAACGGCTGTGGCGCTGAAGTTGCCTGTGAATGTGGAGTTGGTGGCATGTGAAACCCGCATGTGGAGCATTCGTTTGTGTGGGATGCTCTACCAGGTTCATTCCTAGATAATGCACTCAAAGGGCACTAAGCATAGAGTGTGAAAACTGAGTTTCCTTGAGAGCTGCTTGGAAGCCTGATGGTGTGTGAAGTTAGTCAGCCAAATGGAGTTGTTCTCCCACAAGAATCACTCGGCTGATCCTTCTTCAATATGCCCTTCACCAACATGCAGTGTTTCCTTGATTGAATTAGCTCTCACACCAATATTTGCGTCTAGAGCCTTTGCATTGAGGGCTATCTGAAAACGGCTGTGGCGCTGAAGTTGCCTGTGAATGTGGAGTTGGTGGCATGTGAAACCCGCATGTGGAGCATTCGTTTGTGTGGGATGCTCTACCAGGTTCATTCCTAGATAATGCACTCAAAGGGCACTAAGCATAGAGTATGAAAACTGAGTTTCCTTGAGAGCTGCTTGGAAGCCTGATGGTGTGTGAAGTTAGTGAGCCAAATGGAGTTGTTCTCCCACAAGAACCACTCGGCTGATCCTTCTTCAATATGCCCTTCACCAACATGCAGTGTTTCCTTGATTGAATTAGCTCTCACACCAATATTTGCGTCTAGAGCCTTTGCATTGAGGGCTATCTGAAAACGGCTGTGGCGCTGAAGTTGCCTGTGAATGTGGAGTTGGTGGCATGTGAAACCCGCATGTGGAGCATTCGTTTGTGTGTAATGCTCTACCAGGTTCATTTCAGTCCTAGCCATACAAAGGGCACTAAGCATAGAGTGTGAAAACTGAGTTTCCTTGAGAGCTGCTTGGAAGCCTGATGGTGTGTGAAGTTAGTGAGCCAAATGGAGTTGTTCTCCCACAAGAACCACTCGGCTGATCCTTCTTCAATATGCCCTTCACCAACATGCAGTGTTTCCTTGATTGAATTAGCTCTCACACCAATATTTGCGTCTAGAGCCTTTGCATTGAGGGCTATCTGAAAACGGCTGTGGCGCTGAAGTTGCCTGTGAATGTGGAGTTGGTGGCATGTGAAACCCGCATGTGGAGCATTCGTTTGTGTGGGATGCTCTACCAGGTTCATTCCTAGATAATGCACTCAAAGGGCACTAAGCATAGAGTATGAAAACTGAGTTTCCTTGAGAGCTGCTTGGAAGCCTGATGGTGTGTGAAGTTAGTGAGCCAAATGGAGTTGTTCTCCCACAAGAACCACTCGGCTGATCCTTCTTCAATATGCCCTTCACCAACATGCAGTGTTTCCTTGATTGAATTAGCTCTCACACCAATATTTGCGTCTAGAGCCTTTGCATTGAGGGCTATCTGAAAACGGCTGTGGCGCTGAAGTTGCCTGTGAATGTGGAGTTGGTGGCATGTGAAACCCGCATGTGGAGCATTCGTTTGTGTGGGATGCTCTACCAGGTTCATTCCTAGATAATGCACTCAAAGGGCACTAAGCATAGAGTGTGAAAACTGAGTTTCCTTGAGAGCTGCTTGGAAGCCTGATGGTGTGTGAAGTTAGTGAGCCAAATGGAGTTGTTCTCCCACAAGAACCACTCGGCTGATCCTTCTTCAATATGCCCTTCACCAACATGCAGTGTTTCCTTGATTGAATTAGCTCTCACACCAATATTTGCGTCTAGAGCCTTTGCATTGAGGGCTATCTGAAAACGGCTGTGGCGCTGAAGTTGCCTGTGAATGTGGAGTTGGTGGCATGTGAAACCCGCATGTGGAGCATTCGTTTGTGTGGGATGCTCTACCAGGTTCATTCCTAGATAATGCACTCAAAGGGCACTAAGCATAGAGTGTGAAAACTGAGTTTCCTTGAGAGCTGCTTGGAAGCCTGATGGTGTGTGAAGTTAGTGAGCCAAATGGAGTTGTTCTCCCACAAGAACCACTCGGCTGATCCTTCTTCAATATGCCCTTCACCAACATGCAGTGTTTCCTTGATTGAATTAGCTCTCACACCAATATTTGCGTCTAGAGCCTTTGCATTGAGGGCTATCTGAAAACGGCTGTGGCGCTGAAGTTGCCTGTGAATGTGGAGTTGGTGGCATGTGAAACCCGCATATGGAGCATTCGTTTGTGTGGGATGCTCTACCAGGTTCATTCCTAGATAATGCACTCAAAGGGCACTAAGCATAGAGTATGAAAACTGAGTTTCCTTGAGAGCTGCTTGGAAGCCTGATGGTGTGTGAAGTTAGTGAGCCAAATGGAGTTGTTCTCCCACAAGAACCACTCGGCTGATCCTTCTTCAATATGCCCTTCACCAACATGCAGTGTTTCCTTGATTGAATTAGCTCTCACACCAATATTTGCGTCTAGAGCCTTTGCATTGAGGGCTATCTGAAAACGGCTGTGGCGCTGAAGTTGCCTGTGAATGTGGAGTTGGTGGCATGTGAAACCCGCATGTGGAGCATTCGTTTGTGTGTAATGCTCTACCAGGTTCATTTCAGTCCTAGCCATACAAAGGGCACTAAGCATAGAGTGTGAAAACTGAGTTTCCTTGAGAGCTGCTTGGAAGCCTGATGGTGTGTGAAGTTGGTGAGCCAAATGGAGTTGTTCTCCCACAAGAACCACTCGGCTGATTCTTCTTCAATATGCCCTTCACCAACATGCAGTGTTTCCTTGATTGAATTAGCTCTCACACCAATATTTGCGTCTAGAGCCTTTGCATTGAGGGCTATCTGAAAACGGCTGTGGCGCTGAAGTTGCCTGTGAATGTGGAGTTGGTGGCATGTGAAACCCGCATGTGGAGCATTCGTTTGTGTGGGATGCTCTACCAGGTTCATTTCAGTCCTAGCCTTACAAAGGGCACTAAGCATAGAGTGTGAAAACTGAGTTTCCTTGAGAGCTGCTTGGAAGCCTGATGGTGTGTGAAGTTTGTGAGCCAAATGGAGTTGTTCTCCCACAAGAACCACTCGGCTGATCCTTCTTCAATATGCCCTTCACCAACATGCAGTGTTTCCTTGATTGAATTAGCTCTCACACCAATATTTGCGTCTAGAGCCTTTGCATTGAGGGCTATCTGAAAACGGCTGTGGCGCTGAAGTTGCCTGTGAATGTGGAGTTGGTGGCATGTGAAACCCGCATGTGGAGCATTCGTTTGTGTGGGATGCTCTACCAGGTTCATTCCTAGATAATGCACTCAAAGGGCACTAAGCATAGAGTGTGAAAACTGAGTTTCCTTGAGAGCTGCTTGGAAGCCTGATGGTGTGTGAAGTTAGTGAGCCAAATGGAGTTGTTCTCCCACAAGAACCACTTCGCTGATCCTTCTTCAATATGCCCTTCACCAACATGCAGTGTTTCCTTGATTGAATTAGCTCTCACACCAATATTTGCATCTAGAGCCTTTGCATTGAGGGCTATCTGAAAACGGCTGTGGCGCTGAAGTTGCCTGTGAATGTGGAGTTTGTGGCATGTGAAACCCGCATGTGGAGCATTCGTTTGTGTGGGATGCTCTACCAGGTTCATTTCAGTCCTAGCCATACAAAGGGCACTAAACATAGAGTGTGAAAACTGAGTTTCCTTGAGAGCTGCTTGGAAGCCTGATGGTGTGTGAAGTTGGTGAGCCAAATGGAGTTGTTCTCCCACAAGAACCACTCGGCTGATTCTTCTTCAATATGCCCTTCACCAACATGCAGTGTTTCCTTGATTGAATTAGCTCTCACACCAATATTTGCGTCTAGAGCCTTTGCATTGAGGGCTATCTGAAAACGGCTGTGGCGCTGAAGTTGCCTGTGAATGTGGAGTTGGTGGCATGTGAAACCCGCATGTGGAGCATTCGTTTGTGTGGGATGCTCTACCAGGTTCATTTCAGTCCTTGCCTTACAAAGGGCACTAAGCATAGAGTGTGAAAACTGAGTTTCCTTGAGAGCTGCTTGGAAGCCTGATGGTGTGTGAAGTTAGTGAGCCAAATGGAGTTGTTCTCCCACAAGAACCACTCGGCTGATCCTTCTTCAATATGCCCTTCACCAACATGCAGTGTTTCCTTGATTGAATTAGCTCTCACACAAATATTTGCGTCTAGAGCCTTTGCATTGAGGGCTATCTGAAAACGGCTGTGGCGCTGAAGTTGCCTGTGAATGTGGAGTTGGTGGCATGTGAAACCCGCATGTGGAACATTCGTTTGTGTGGGATGCTCTACCAGGTTCATTCCTAGATAATGCACTCAAAGGGCACTAAGCATAGAGTGTGAAAACTGAGTTTCCTTGAGAGCTGCTTGGAAGCCTGATGGTGTGTGAAGTTAGTGAGCCAAATGGAGTTGTTCTCCCACAAGAACCACTCGGCTGATCCTTCTTCAATATGCCCTTCACCAACATGCAGTGTTTCCTTGATTGAATTAGCTCTCACACCAATATTTGCGTCTAGAGCCTTTGCATTGAGGGCTATCTGAAAACGGCTGTGGCGCTGAAGTTGCCTGTGAATGTGGAGTTTTTGGCATGTGAAACCCGCATGTGGAGCATTCGTTTGTGTGGGATGCTCTACCAGGTTCATTTCAGTCCTAGCCATACAAAGGGCACTAAGCATAGAGTGTGAAAACTGAGTTTCCTTGAGAGCTGCTTGGAAGCCTGATGGTGTGTGAAGTTAGTGAGCCAAATGGAGTTGTTCTCCCACAAGAACCACTTGGCTGATCCTTCTTCAATATGCCCTTCACCAACATGCAGTGTTTCCTTGATTGAATTAGCTCTCACACCAATATTTGCGTCTAGAGCCTTTGCATTGAGGGCTATCTGAAAACGGCTGTGGCGCTGAAGTTGCCTGTGAATCTGGAGTTGGTGGCATGTGAAACCCGCATGTGGAGCATTCGTTTGTGTGGGATGCTGACCAAGCTTCATTTCAGTCCTGGGCACACAAAGAGCACTAAGCATAGAGTGTGAAAACTGAGTTTCCTTGAGAGCTGCTTGGAAGCCTGATGGTGTGTGAAGTTAGTGAGCCAAATGGAGTTGTTCTCCCACAAGAACCACTCGGCTGATCCTTCTTCAATATGCCCTTCACCAACAGGCAGTGTTTCCTTGATTGAATTAGCTCTCACACCAATATTTGCGTCTAGAGCCTTTGCATTGAGGGCTATCTGAAAACGGCTGTGGCGCTGAAGTTGCCTGTGAATGTGGAGTTGGTGGCATGTGAAACCCGCATGTGGAGCATTCGTTTGTGTGGGATGCTCTACCAGGTTCCTTTCAGTCCTAGCCATACAAAGGGCACTAAGTATAGAGCGTGAAAACTGAGTTTCCTTGAGAGCTGCTTGGAAGCCTGATGGTGTGTGAAGTTAGTGAGCCAAATGGAGTTGTTCTCCCACAAGAACCACTCGGCTGATCCTTCTTCAATATGCCCTTCACCAACAGGCAGTGTTTCCTTGATTGAATTAGCTCTCACACCAATATTTGCGTCTAGAGCCTTTGCATTGAGGGCTATCTGAAAACGGCTGTGGCGCTGAAGTTGCCTGTGAATGTGGAGTTGGTGGCATGTGAAACCCGCATGTGGAGCATTCGTTTGTGTGGGATGCTCTACCAGGTTCATTCCTAGGTAATGCACTCAAAGGGCACTAAGCATAGAGTGTGAAAACTGAGTTTCCTTGAGAGCTGCTTGGAAGCCTGATGGTGTGTGAAGTTAGTCAGCCAAATGGAGTTGTTCTCCCACAAGAACCACTCGGCTGATCCTTCTTCAATATGCCCTTCACCAACATGCAGTGTTTCCTTGATTGAATTAGCTCTCACACCAATATTTGCGTCTAGAGCCTTTGCATTGAGGGCTATCTGAAAACGGCTGTGGCGCTGAAGTTGCCTGTGAATGTGGAGTTGGTGGCATGTGAAACCCGCATGTGGAGCATTCGTTTGTGTCGGATGCTGACCAAGCTTCATTTCAGTCCTGGGCACACAAAGAGCACTAAGCATAGAGTGTGAAAACTGAGTTTCCTTGAGAGCTACTTGGAAGCCTGATGGTGTGTGAAGTTAGTGAGCCAAATGGAGTTGTTCTCCCACAAGAACCACTCGGCTGATCCTTCTCCAATATGCCCTTCACCAACATGCAGTGTTTCCTTGATTGAATTAGCTCTCACACCAATATTTGCGTCTAGAGCCTTTGCATTGAGGGCTATCTGAAAACGGCTGTGGCGCTGAAGTTGCCTGTGAATGTGGAGTTGGTGGCATGTGAAACCCGCATGTGGAGCATTCGTTTGTGTGGGATGCTCTACCAGGTTCATTTCAGTCCTAGCCATACAAAGGGCACTAAGCATAGAGTGTGAAAACTGAGTTTCCTTGAGAGCTGCTTGGAAGCCTGATGGTGTGTGAAGTTAGTGAGCCAAATGGAGTTGTTCTCCCACAAGAACCACTCGGCTGATCCTTCTTCAATATGCCCTTCACCAACATGCAGTGTTTCCTTGATTGAATTAGCTCTCACACCAATATTTGTGTCTAGAGCCTTTGCATTGAGGGCTATCTGAAAACGGCTGTGGCGCTGAAGTTGCCTGTGAATGTGGAGTTGGTGGCATGTGAAACCCGCATGTGGAGCATTCGTTTGTGTGGGATGCTGACCAAGCTTCATTTCAGTCCTGGGCACACAAAGAGCACTAAGCATAGAGTGTGAAAACTGAGTTTCCTTGAGAGCTGCTTGGAAGCCTGATGGTGTGTGAAGTTAGTGAGCCAAATGGAGTTGTTCTCCCACAAGAACCACTCGGCTGATCCTTCTTCAATATGCCCTTCACCAACATGCAGTGTTTCCTTGATTGAATTAGCTCTCACACCAATATTTTGCGTCTAGAGCCTTTGCATTGAGGGCTATCTGAAAACGGCTGTGGCGCTGAAGTTGCCTGTGAATGTGGAGTTGGTGGCATGTGAAACCCGCATGTGGAGCATTCGTTTTTGTGGGATGCTTTACCAGGTTCATTCCTAGATAATGCACTCAAAGGGCACTAAGCATAGAGTGTGAAAACTGAGTTTCCTTGAGAGCTGCTTGGAAGCCTGATGGTGTGTGAAGTTAGTGAGCCAAATGGAGTTGTTCTCCCACAAGAACCACTCGGCTGATCCTTCTTCAATATGCCCTTCACCAACAGGCAGTGTTTCCTTGATTGAATTAGCTCTCACACCAATATTTGCGTCTAGAGCCTTTGCATTGAGGGCTATCTGAAAACGGCTGTGGCGCTGAAGTTGCCTGTGAATGTGGAGTTGGAGGCATGTGAAACCCGCATGTGGAGCATTCGTTTGTGTGGGATGCTCTACCAGGTTCATTCCTAGATAATGCACTCAAAGGGCACTAAGCATAGAGTGTGAAAACTGAGTTTCCTTGAGAGCTGCTTGGAAGCCTGATGGTGTGTGAAATTAGTGAGCCAAATGGAGTTGTTCTCCCACAAGAACCACTCGGCTGATCCTTCTTCAATATGCCCTTCACCAACATGCAGTGTTACCTTGATTGAATTAGCTCTCACACCAATATTTGCGTCTAGAGCCTTTGCATTGAGGGCTATCTGAAAACGGCTGTGGCGCTGAAGTTGCCTGTGAATGTGGAGATGGTGGCATGTGAAACCCGCATGTGGAGCATTCGTTTGTGTGGGATGCTCTACCAGGTTCATTTCAGTCCTAGCCATACAAAGGGCACTAAGCATAGAGTGTGAAAACTGAGTTTTCTTGAGAGCTGCTTGGAAGCCTGATGGTGTGTGAAGTTAGTGAGCCAAATGGAGTTGTTCTCCCACAAGAACCACTCGGCTGATCCTTCTTCAATATGCCCTTCACCAACATGCAGTGTTTCCTTGATTGAATTAGCTCTCACACCAATATTTGCGTCTAGAGACTTTGCATTGAGGGCTATCTGAAAATGGCTGTGGCGCTGAAGTTGCCTGTGAATGTGGAGTTGGTGGCATGTGAAACCCGCATGTGGAGCATTCGTTTGTGTGGGATGCTGTACCAGGTTCCTTTCAGTCCTAGCCATAAAGAGGGCACTAAGCATAGAGCGTGAAAACTGAGTTTCCTTGAGAGCTGCTTGGAAGCCTGATGGTGTGTGAAGTTAGTGAGCCAAATGGAGTTGTTCTCCCACAAGAACCACTCGGCTGATCCTTCTTCAGTATGCCCTTCACCAACAGGCAGTGTTTCCTTGATTGAATTAGCTCTCACACCAATATTTGCGTCTAGAGCCTTTTCATTGAGGGCTATCTGAAAACGGCTGTGGCGCTGAAGTTGCCTGTGAATGTGGAGTTGGTGGCATGTGAAACCCGCATGTGGAGCATTCGTTTGTGTGGGATGCTGACCAAGCTTCATTTCAGTCCTGGGCACACAAAGAGCACTAAGCATAGAGTGTGAAACCTGAGTTTCCTTGAGAGCTGCTGGGAAACCTGATGGTGTGTGAAGTTAGTGAGCCAAATGGAGTTGTTCTCCCACAAGAACCACTCGGCTGATCCTTCTTCAATATGCCCTTCACCAACAGGCAGTGTTTCCTTGATTGAATTAGCTCTCACACCAATATTTGCGTCTAGAGCCTTTGCATTGAGGGCTATCTGAAAACGGCTGTGGCGCTGAAGTTGCCTGTGAATGTGGAGTTGGTGGCATGTGAAACCCGCATGTGGAGCATTCGTTTGTGTGGGATGCTCTACCAGGTTCATTCCTAGATAATGCACTCAAAGGGCACTAAGCATAGAGTGTGAAAACTGAGTTTCCTTGAGAGCTGCTTGGAAGCCTGATGGTGTGTGAAATTAGTGAGCCAAATGGAGTTGTTCTCCCACAAGAACCACTCGGCTGATCCTTCTTCAATATGCCCTTCACCAACATGCAGTGTTTCCTTGATTGAATTAGCTCTCACACCAATATTTGCGTCTAGAGCCTTTGCATTGAGGGCTATCTGAAAACGGCTGTGGCGCTGAAGTTGCCTGTGAATGTGGAGTTGGTGGCATGTGAAACCCGCATGTGGAGCATTCGTTTGTGTGGGATGCTGACCAAGCTTCATTTCAGTCCTGGGCACACAAAGAGCACTAAGCATAGAGTGTGAAAACTCAGTTTCCTTGAGAGCTACTTGGAAGCCTGATGGTGTGTGAAGTTAGTGAGCCAAATGGAGTTGTTCTCCCACAAGAACCACTCGGCTGATCCTTCTCCAATATGCCCTTCACCAACATGCAGTGTTTCCTTGATTGAATTAGCTCTCACACCAATATTTGCGTCTAGAGCCTTTGCATTGAGGGCTATCTGAAAACGGCTGTGGCGCTGAAGTTGCCTGTGAATGTGGAGTTGGTGGCATGTGAAACCCGCATGTGGAGCATTCGTTTGTGTGGGATGCTCTACCAGGTTCATTTCAGTCCTAGCCATACAAACGGCACTAAGCATAGAGTGTGAAAACTGAGTTTCCTTGAGAGCTGCTTGGAAGCCTGATGGTGTGTGAAGTTAGTGAGCCAAATGGAGTTGTTCTCCCACAAGAACCACTCGGCTGATCCTTCTTCAATATGCCCTTCACCAACATGCAGTGTTTCCTTGATTGAATTAGCTCTCACACCAATATTTGCGTCTAGAGCCTTTGCATTGAGGGCTATCTGAAAACGGCTGTGGCGCTGAAGTTGCCTGTGAATGTGGAGTTGGTGCATGTGAAACCCGCATGTGGAGCATTCGTTTGTGTGGGATGCTCTACCTGGTTCATTCCTAGATAATGCACTCAAAGGCCACTAAGCATAGAGTGTGAAAACTGAGTTTCCTTGAGAGCTGCTTGGAAACCTGATGGTGTGTGAAGTTAGTGAGCCAAATGGAGTTGTTCTCCCACAAGAACCACTCGGCTGATCCTTCTTCAATATGCCCTTCACCAACATGCAGTGTTTCCTTGATTGAATTAGCTCTCACACCAATATTTGCGTCTAGAGCCTTTGCATTGAGGGCTATCTGAAAACGGCTGTGGCGCTGAAGTTGCCTGTGAATGTGGAGTTGGTGGCATGTGAAACCCGCATGTGGAGCATTCGTTTTTGTGGGATGCTCTACCAGGTTCATTCCTAGATAATGCACTCAAAGGGCACTAAGCATAAAGTGTGATAACTGAGTTTCCTTGAGAGCTGCTTGGAAGCCTGATGGTGTGTGAAGTTAGTGAGCCAAATGGAGTTGTTCTCCCACAAGAACCACTCGGCTGATCCTTCTTCAATATGCCCTTCACCAACAGGCAGTGTTTCCTTGATTGAATTAGCTCTCACACCAATATTTGCGTCTAGAGCCTTTGCATTGAGGGCTATCTGAAAACGGCTGTGGCGCTGAAGTTGCCTGTGAATGTGGAGTTGGAGGCATGTAAAACCCGCATGTGGAGCATTCGTTTGTGTGGGATGCTCTACCAGGTTCATTCCTAGATAATGCACTCAAAGGGCACTAAGCATAGAGTGTGAAAACTGAGTTTCCTTGAGAGCTGCTTGGAAGCCTGATGGTGTGTGAAATTAGTGAGCCAAATGGAGTTGTTCTCCCACAAGAACCACTCGGCTGATCCTTCTTCAATATGCCCTTCACCAACATGCAGTGTTACCTTGATTGAATTAGCTCTCACACCAATATTTGCGTCTAGAGCCTTTGCATTGGGGGCTATCTGAAAACGGCTGTGGCGCTGAAGTTGCCTGTGAATGTGGAGATGGTGGCATGTGAAACCCGCATGTGGAGCATTCGTTTGTGTGGGATGCTCTACCAGGTTCATTTCAGTCCTAGCCATACAAAGGGCACTAAGCATAGAGTGTGAAAACTGAGTTTTCTTGAGAGCTGCTTGGAAGCCTGATGGTGTGTGAAGTTAGTGAGCCAAATGGAGTTGTTCTCCCACAAGAACCACTCGGCTGATCCTTCTTCAATATGCCCTTCACCAACATGCAGTGTTTCCTTGATTGAATTAGCTCTCACACCAATATTTTCGTCTAGAGCCTTTGCATTGAGGGCTATCTGAAAACGGCCGTGGCGCTGAAGTTGCCTGTGAATGTGGAGTTGGTGGCATGTGAAACCCGCATGTGGAGCATTCGTTTGTGTGGGATGCTGACCAAGCTTCATTTCAGTCCTGGGCACACAAAGAGCACTAAGCATAGAGTGTGAAAACTGAGTTTCCTTGAGAGCTGCTTGGAAGCCTGATGGTGTGTGAAGTTAGTGAGCCAAATGGAGTTGTTCTCCCACAAGAACCACTCGGCTGATCCTTCTTCAATATGCTCTTCACCAGCAGGCAGTGTTTCCTTGATTGAATTAGCTCTCACACCAATATTTGTGTCTAGAGCCTTTGCATTGAGGGCTATCTGAAAACGGCCGTGGCGCTGAAGTTGCCTGTGAATGTGGAGTTGGTGGCATGTGAAACCCGCATGTGGAGCATTCGTTTGTGTGGGATGCTGACCAAGCTTCATTTCAGTCCTAGGCACACAAAGAGCACTAAGCATAGAGTGTGAAAACTGAGTTTCCTTGAGAGCTGCTTGGAAGCCTGATGGTGTGTGAAGTTAGTGAGCCAAATGGAGTTGTTCTCCCACAAGAACCACTCGGCTGATCCTTCTTCAATATGCCCTTCACCAACAGGCAGTGTTTCCTTGATTGAATTAGCTCTCACACCAATATTTGCGTCTAGAGCCTTTACATTGAGGGCTATCTGAAAACGGCTGTGGCGCTGAAGTTGCCTGTGAATGTGGAGTTGGTGGCATGTGAAACCCGCATGTGGAGCATTCGTTTGTGTGGGATGCTCTACCAGGTTCATTCCTAGATAATGCACTCAAAGGGCACTAAGCATAGAGTGTGAAAACTGAGTTTCCTTGAGAGCTGCTTGGAAACCTGATGGTGTGTGAAGTTAGTGAGCCAAATGGAGTTGTTCTCCCACAAGAACCACTCGGCTGATCCTTCTTCAATATGCCCTTCACCAACATGCAGTGTTTCCTTGATTGAATTAGCTCTCACACCAATATTTGCGTCTAGAGCCTTTGCATTGAGGGCTATCTGAAAACGGCTGTGACGCTGAAGTTGCCTGTGAATGTGGAGTTGGTGGCATGTGAAACCCGCATGTGGAGCATTAGTTTGTGTGGGATGCTCTACCAGGTTCATTCTTAGATAATGCACTCAAAGGGCACTAAGCATAGAGTGTGAAAACTGAGTTTCCTTGAGAGCTGCTTGGAAGCCTGATGGTGTGTGAAGTTAGTGAGCCAAATGGAGTTGCTCTCCCACAAGAACCACTCGGCTGATCCTTCTTCAATATGCCCTTCACCAACAGGCAGTGTTTCCTTGATTGAATTAGCTCTCACACCAATATTTGCGTCTAGAGCCTTTGCATTGAGGGCTATCTGAAAACGGCCGTGGCGCTGAAGTTGCCTGTGAATGTGGAGTTGGTGGCATGTGAAACCCGCATGTGGAGCATTCGTTTGTGTGGGATGCTGACCAAGCTTCATTTCAGTCCTAGGCACACAAAGAGCACTAAGCATAGAGTGTGAAAACTGAGTTTCCTTGAGAGCTGCTTGGAAGCCTGATGGTGTGTGAAGTTAGTGAGCCAAATGGAGTTGTTCTCCCACAAGAACCACTCGGCTGATCCTTCTTCAATATGCCCTTCACCAACAGGCAGTGTTTCCTTGATTGAATTAGCTCTCACACCAATATTTGCGTCTAGAGCCTTTGCATTGAGGGCTATCTGAAAACGGCTGTGGCGCTAAAGTTGCCTGTGAATGTGGAGTTGGTGGCTTGTGAAACCCGCATGTGGAGCATTCGTTTGTGTGGGATGCTCTACCAGGTTCATTCCTAGATAATGCACTCAAAGGGCACTAAGCATAGAGTGTGAAAACTGAGTTTCCTTGAGAGCTGCTTGGAAGCCTGATGGTGTGTGAAGTTAGTGAGCCAAATGGAGTTGTTCTCCCACAAGAACCACTCGGCTGATCCTTCTTCAATATGCCCTTCACCAACAGGCAGTGTTTCCTTGATTGAATTAGCTCTCACACCAATATTTGCGTCTAGAGACTTTGCATTGAGGGCTATCTGAAAATGGCTGTGGCGCTGAAGTTGCCTGTGAATGTGGAGTTGGTGGCATGTGAATCCCGCATGTGGAGCATTCGTTTGTGTGGGATGCTGTACCAGGTTCCTTTCAGTCCTAGCCATAAAGAGGGCACTAAGCATAGAGCGTGAAAACTGAGTTTCCTTGAGAGCTGCTTGGAAGCCTGATGGTGTGTGAAGTTAGTGAGCCAAATGGAGTTGTTCTCCCACAAGAACCACTCGGCTGATCCTTCTTCAGTATGCCCTTCACCAACAGGCAGTGTTTCCTTGATTGAATTAGCTCTCACACCAATATTTGCGTCTAGAGCCTTTGCATTGAGGGCTATCTGAAAACGGCTGTGGCGCTGAAGTTGCCTGTGAATGTGGAGTTGGTGGCATGTGAAACCCGCATGTGGAGCATTCGTTTGTGTGGGATGCTGACCAAGCTTCATTTCAGTCCTGGGCACACAAAGAGCACTAAGCATAGAGTGTGAAAACTGAGTTTCCTTGAGAGCTGCTTGGAAACCTGATGGTGTGTGAAGTTAGTGAGCCAAATGGAGTTGTTCTCCCACAAGAACCACTCGGCTGATCCTTCTTCAATATGCCCTTCACCAACATGCAGTGTTTCCTTGATTGAATTAGCTCTCACATCAATATTTGCGTCTAGAGCCTTTGCATTGAGGGCTATCTGAAAACGGCTGTGGCGCTGAAGTTGCCTGTGAATGTGGAGTTGGTGGCATGTGAAACCCGCATGTGGAGCATTCGTTTGTGTGGGATGCTCTACCAGGTTCATTCCTAGATAATGCACTCAAAGGGCACTAAGCATAGAGTGTGAAAACTGAGTTTCCTTGAGAGCTGCTTGGAAGCCTGATGGTGTGTGAAGTTAGTGAGCCAAATGGAGTTGTTCTCCCACAAGAACCACTCGGCTGATCCTTCTTCAATATGCCCTTCACCAACATGCAGTGTTTCCTTGATTGAATTAGCTCTCACACCAATATTTGCGTCTAGAGCCTTTGCATTGAGGGCTATCTGAAAACGGCTGTGGCGCTGAAGTTGCCTGTGAATGTGGAGTTGGTGGCATGTGAAACCCGCATGTGGAGCATTCGTTTGTGTGGGATGCTCTACCAGGTTCATTTCAGTCCTAGCCATACAAAGGGCACTAAGCATAGAGTGTGAAAACTGAGTTTCCTTGAGAGCTGCTTGGAAGCCTGATGGTGTGTGAAGTTAGTGAGCCAAATGGAGTTGCTCTCCCACAAGAACCACTCGGCTGATCCTTCTTCAATATGCCCTTCACCAACATGCAGTGTTTCCTTGATTGAATTAGCTCTCACACCAATATTTGCGTCTAGAGCCTTTGCATTGAGGGCTATCTGAAAACGGCTGTGGCGCTGAAGTTGCCTGTGAATCTGGAGTTGGTGGCATGTGAAACCCGCATGTGGAGCATTCGTTTGTGTGGGATGCTGACCAAGCTTCATTTCAGTCCTGGGCACACAAAGAGCACTAAGCATAGAGTGTGAAAACTGAGTTTCCTTGAGAGCTGCTTGGAAGCCTGATGGTGTGTGAAGTTATTGAGCCAAATGGAGTTGTTCTCCCACAAGAACCACTCGGCTGATCCTTCTTCAATATGCCCTTCACCAACATGCAGTGTTTCCTTGATTGAATTAGCTCTCACACCAATATTTGCGTCTAGAGCCTTTGCATTGAGGGCTATCTGAAAACGGCTGTGGCGCTGAAGTTGCCTGTGAATCTGGAGTTGGTGGCATGTGAAACCCGCATGTGGAGCATTCGTTTGTGTGGGATGCTGACCAAGCTTCATTTCAGTCCTGGGCACACAAAGAGCACTAAGCATAGAGTGTGAAAACTGAGTTTCCTTGAGAGCTGCTTGGAAGCCTGATGGTGTGTGAAGTTAGTGAGCCAAATGGAGTTGTTCTCCCACAAGAACCACTCGGCTGATCCTTCTTCAATATGCCCTTCACCAACATGCAGTGTTTCCTTGATTGAATTAGCTCTCACACCAATATTTGCGTCTAGAGCCTTTGCATTGAGGGCTATCTGAAAACGGCTGTGGCGCTGAAGTTGCCTGTGAATGTGGAGTTGGTGGCATGTGAAACCCGCATGTGGAGCATTCGTTTGTGTGGGATGCTCTACCAGGTTCATTCCTAGATAATGCACTCAAAGGGCACTAAGCATAGAGTGTGAAAACTGAGTTTCCTTGAGAGCTGCTTGGAAGCCTGATGGTGTGTGAAGTTAGTGAGCCAAATGGAGTTGTTCTCCCACAAGAACCACTCGGCTGATCCTTCTTCAATATGCCCTTCACCAACATGCAGTGTTTCCTTGATTGAATTAGCTCTCACACCAATATTTGCGTCTAGAGCCTTTGCATTGAGGGCTATCTGAAAACGGCTGTGGCGCTGAAGTTGCTTGTGAATGTGGAGTTGGTGGCATGTGAAACCCGCATGTGAAGCATTCGTTTGTGTGGGATGCTCTACCAGGTTCATTCCTAGATAATGCACTCAAAGGGCACTAAGCATAGAGTGTGAAAACTGAGTTTCCTTGAGAGCTGCTTGGAAGCCTGATGGTGTGTGAAGTTAGTGAGCCAAATGGAGTTGTTCTCCCACAAGAACCACTCGGCTGATCCTTCTTCAATATGCCCTTCACCAACATGCAGTGTTTCCTTGATTGAATTAGCTCTCACAACAATATTTGCGTCTAGAGCCTTTGCATTGAGGGCTATCTGAAAATGGCTGTGGCGCTGAAGTTGCCTGTGAATGTGGAGTTGGTGGCATGTGAAACCCGCATGTGGAGCATTCGTTTGTGTGGGATGCTCTACCAGGTTCATTCCTAGATAATGCACTCAAAGGGCACTAAGCATAGAGTGTGAAAACTGAGTTTCCTTGAGAGCTGCTTGGAAGCCTGATGGTGTGTGAAGTTAGTGAGCCAAATGGAGTTGTTCTCCCACAAGAACCACTCGGCTGATCCTTCTTCAATATGCCCTTCACCAACATGCAGTGTTTCCTTGATTGAATTAGCTCTCACACCAATATTTGCGTCTAGAGCCTTTGCATTGAGGGCTATCTGAAAACGGCTGTGGCGCTGAAGTTGCCTGTGAATGTGGAGTTGGTGGCATGTGAAACCCGCATGTGGAGCATTCGTTTGTGTGGGATGCTCTACCAGGTTCATTCCTTGATAATGCATTCAAAGGGCACTAAACATAGAGTGTGAAAACTGAGTTTCCTTGAGAGCTGCTTGGAAGCCTGATGGTGTGTGAAGTTAGTGAGCCAAATGGAGTTGTTCTCCCACAAGAACCACTCGGCTGATCCTTCTTCAATATGCCCTTCACCAACAGGCAGTGTTTCCTTGATTGAATTAGCTCTCACACCAATATTTGCGTCTAGAGCCTTTGCATTGAGGGCTATCTGAAAACGGCCGTGGCGCTGAAGTTGCCTGAGAATGTGGAGTTGGTGGCATGTGAAACCCGCATGTGGAGCATTCGTTTGTGTGGGATGCTGACCAAGCTTCATTTCAGTCACGAGCACACAAAGAGCACTAAGCATAGAGTGTGAAAACTGAGTTTCCTTGAGAGCTGCTTGGAAGCCTGATGGTGTGTGAAGTTAGTGAGCCAAATGGAGTTGTTCTCCCACAAGAACCACTCGGCTGATCCTTCTTCAATATGCCCTTCACCAACATGCAGTGTTTCCTTGATTGAATTAGCTCTCACACCAATATTTGCGTCTAGAGCCTTTGCATTGAGGGCTATCTGCAAACGGCTGTGGCGCTGAAGTTGCCTGTGAATGTGGAGTTGGTGGCATGTGAAACCCGCATGTGGAGCATTCGTTTGTGTGGGATGCTGACCAAGCATCATTTCAGTCCTGGGCACACAAAGAGCACTAAGCATAGAGTGTGAAAACTGAGTTTCCTTGAGAGCTGCTTGGAAGCCTGATGGTGTGTGAAGTTAGTGAGCCAAATGGAGTTGTTCTCCCACAAGAACCACTCGGCTGATCCTTCTTCAATATGCCCTTCACCAACATGCAGTGTTTCCTTGATTGAATTAGCTCTCACACCAATATTTGCGTCTAGAGCCTTTGCATTGAGGGCTATCTGAAAACGGCTGTGGCGCTGAAGTTGCCTGTGAATGTGGAGTTGGTGGCATGTGAAACCCGCATGTGGAGCATTCGTTTGTGTGGGATGCTCTACCAGGTTCATTCCTAGATAATGCACTCAAAGGGCACTAAGCATAGAGTGTGAAAACTGAGTTTCCTTGAGAGCTGCTTGGAAGCCTGATGGTGTGTGAAGTTAGTGAGCCAAATGGAGTAGTTCTCCCACAAGAACCACTCGGCTGATCCTTCTTCAATATGCCCTTCACCAACAGGCAGTGTTTCCTTGATTGAATTAGCTCTCACACCAATATTTGCGTCTAGAGCCTTTGCATTGAGGGCTATCTGAAAACGGCTGTGGCGCTGAAGTTGCCTGTGAATGTGGAGTTGGTGGCATGTGAAACCCGCATGTGGAGCATTCGTTTGTGTGGGATGCTCTACCAGGTTCATTTCAGTCCTAGCCATACAAAGGGCACTAAGCATAGAGTGTGAAAACTGAGTTTTCTTGAGAGCTGCTTGGAAGCCTGATGGTGTGTGAAGTTAGTGAGCCAAATGGAGTTGTTCTCCACAAGAACCACTCGGCTGATCCTTCTTCAATATGCCCTTCACCAACATGCAGTGTTTCCTTGATTGAATTAGCTCTCACACCAATATTTGCGTCTAGAGCCTTTGCATTGAGGGCTATCTGAAAATGGCTGTGGCGCTGAAGTTGCCTGTGAATGTGGAGTTGGTGGCATGTGAAACCCGCATGTGGAGCATTTGTTTGTGTGGGATGCTGACCAAGCTTAATTTCAGTCCTGGGCACACAAAGAGCACTAAGCATAGAGTGTGAAAACTGAGTTTCCTTGAGAGCTGCTTGGAAGCCTGATGGTGTGTGAAATTAGTGAGCCAAATGGAGTTGTTCTCCCACAAGAACCACTCGGCTGATCCTTCTTCAATATGCCCTTCACCAACATGCAGTGTTACCTTGATTGAATTAGCTCTCACACCAATATTTGCGTCTAGAGCCTTTGCATTGGGGGCTATCTGAAAACGGCTGTGGCGCTGAAGTTGCCTGTGAATGTGGAGTTGGTGGCATGTGAAACCCGCATGTGGAGCATTCGTTTGTGTGGGATGCTCTACCAGGTTCATTTCAGTCCTAGCCATACAAAGGGCACTAAGCATAGAGTGTGAAAACTGAGTTTTCTTGAGAGCTGCTTGGAAGCCTGATGGTGTGTGAAGTTAGTGAGCCAAATGGAGTTGTTCTCCCACAAGAACCACTCGGCTGATCCTTCTTCAATATGCCCTTCACCAACATGCAGTGTTTCCTTGATTGAATTAGCTCTCACACCAATATTTGTGTCTAGAGCCTTTGCATTGAGGGCTATTTGAAAACGGCTGTGGCGCTGAAGTTGCCTGTGAATGTGGAGTTGGTGGCATGTGAAACCCGCATGTGGAGCATTCGTTTCTGTGGGATGCTGACCAAGCTTCATTTCAGTCCTGGGCACACAAAGAGCACTAAGCATAGAATGTGAAAACTGAGTTTCCTTGAGAGCTGCTTGGAAGCCTGATGGTGTGTGAAATTAGTGAGCCAAATGGAGTTGTTCTCCCACAAGAACCACTCGGCTGATCCTTCTTCAATATGCCCTTCACCAACAGGCAGTGTTACCTTGATTGAATTAGCTCTCACACCAATATTTGCGTCTAGAGCCTTTGCATTGGGGGCTATCTGAAAACGGCTGTGGCGCTGAAGTTGCCTGTGAATGTGGAGTTGGTGCATGTGAAACCCGCATGTGGAGCATTCGTTTGTGTGGGATGCTCTACCAGGTTCATTTCAGTCCTAGCCATACAAAGGGCACTAAGCATAGAGTGTGAAAACTGAGTTTTCTTGAGAGCTGCTTGGAAGCCTGATGGTGTGTGAAGTTAGTGAGCCAAATGGAGTTGTTCTCCCACAAGAACCACTCGGCTGATCCTTCTTCAATATGCCCTTCACCAACAGGCAGTGTTTCCTTGATTGAATTAGCTCTCACACCAATATTTGCGTCTAGAGCCTTTGCATTGAGGGCTATCTGAAAACGGCTGTGGCGCTGCAGTTGCCTGTGAATGTGGAGTTGGTGGCATGTGAAACCCGCATGTGGAGCATTCGTTTGTGTGGGATGCTGACCAAGATTCATTTCAGTCCTGGGCACACAAAGAGCACTAAGCATAGAGTGTGAAAACTGAGTTTCCTTGAGAGCTGCTTGGAAGCCTGATGGTGTGTGAAGTTAGTGAGCCAAATGGAGTTGTTCTCCCACAAGAACCACTCGGCTGATCCTTCTTCAATATGCTCTTCACCAACAGGCAGTGTTTCCTTGATTGAATTAGCTCTCACACCAATATTTGCGTCTAGAGCCTTTGCATTGAGGGCTATCTGAAAACGGCCGTGGCGCTGAAGTTGCCTGTGAATGTGGAGTTGGTGGCATGTGAAACCCGCATGTGGAGCATTCGTTTGTGTGGGATGCTCTACCAGGTTCATTCCTAGATAATGCACTCAAAGAGCACTAAGCATAGAGTGTGAAAACTGAGTTTCCTTGAGAGCTGCTTGGAAGCCTGATGGTGTGTGAAGTTAGTGAGCCAAATGGAGTTGTTCTCCCACAAGAACCACTCGGCTGATCCTTCTTCAATATGCCCTTCACCAACAGGCAGTGTTTCCTTGATTGAATTAGCTCTCACACCAATATTTGCGTCTAGAGCCTTTGCATTGAGGGCTATCTGCAAACGGCTGTGGCGCTGAAGTTGCCTGTGAATGTGGAGTTGGTGGCATGTGAAACCCGCATGTGGAGCATTCGTTTGTGTGGGATGCTGACCAAGCTTCATTTCAGTCCTGGGCACACAAAGAGCACTAAGCATAGAGTGTGAAAACTGAGTTTCCTTGAGAGCTGCTTGGAAGCCTGATGGTGTGTGAAGTTAGTGAGCCAAATGGAGTTGTTCTCCCACAAGAACCACTCGGCTGATCCTTCTTCAATATGCCCTTCACCAACAGGCAGTGTTTCCTTGATTGAATTAGCTCTCACACCAATATTTGCGTCTAGAGCCTTTGCATTGAGGGCTATCTGAAAACGGCTGTGGCGCTGAAGTTGCCTGTGAATGTGGAGTTGGTGGCATGTGAAACCCGCATGTGGAGCATTCGTTTGTGTGGGATGCTCTACCAGGTTCATTCCTAGATAATGCACTCAAAGGGCACTAAGCATAGAGTGTGAAAACTGAGTTTCCTTGAGAGCTGCTTGGAAGCCTGATGGTGTGTGAAGTTAGTGAGCCAAATGGAGTTGTTCTCCCACAAGAACCACTCGGCTGATCCTTCTTCAATATGCCCTTCACCAACATGCAGTGTTTCCTTGATTGAATTAGCTCTCACACCAATATTTGCGTCTAGAGCCTTTGCATTGAGGGCTATCTGAAAACGGCTGTGGCGCTGAAGTTGCCTGTGAATGTGGAGTTGGTGGCATGTGAAACCCGCATGTGGAGCATTCGTTTGTGTGGGATGCTCTACCAGGTTCCTTTCAGTCCTAGCCATACAAAGGGCACTAAGCATAGAGCGTGAAAACTGAGTTTCCTTGAGAGCTGCTTGGAAGCCTGATGGTGTGTGAAGTTAGTGAGCCAAATGGAGTTGTTCTCCCACAAGAACCACTCGGCTGATCCTTCTTCAGTATGCCCTTCACCAACAGGCAGTGTTTCCTTGATTGAATTAGCTCTCACACCAATATTTGCGTCTAGAGCCTTTGCATTGAGGGCTATCTGAAAACCTCTGTGGCGCTGAAGTTGCCTGTGAATGTGGAGTTGGTGGCATGTGAAACCCGCATGTGGAGCATTCGTTTGTGTGGGATGCTGACCAAGCTTCATTTCAGTCCTGGGCACACAAAGAGCACTAAGCATAGAGTGTGAAAACTGAGTTTCCTTGAGAGCTGCTTGGAAACCTGATGGTGTGTGAAGTTAGTGAGCCAAATGGAGTTGTTCTCCCACAAGAACCACTCGGCTGATCCTTCTTCAATATGCCCTTCACCAACATGCAGTGTTTCCTTGATTGAATTAGCTCTCACACCAATATTTGCGTCTAGAGCCTTTGCATTGAGGGCTATCTGAAAACGGCTGTGGCGCTGAAGTTGCCTGTGAATGTGGAGTTGGTGGCATGTGAAACCCGCATGTGGAGCATTCGTTTGTGTGGGATGCTCTACCAGGTTCATTCCTAGATAATGCACTCAAAGGGCACTAAGCATAGAGTGTGAAAACTGAGTTTCCTTGAGAGCTGCTTGGAAGCCTGATGGTGTGTGAAGTTAGTGAGCCAAATGGAGTTGTTCTCCCACAAGAACCACTCGGCTGATACTTCTTCAATATGCCCTTCACCAACATGCAGTGTTTCCTTGATTGAATTAGCTCTCACACCAATATTTGCGTCTAGAGCCTTTGCATTGAGGGCTATCTGAAAAAGGCTGTGGCGCTGAAGTTGCCTGTGAATGTGGAGTTGGTGGCATGTGAAACCCGCATGTGGAGCATTCGTTTGTGCGGGATGCTGTACCAGGTTCCTTTCAGTCCTAGCCATAAAGAGGGCACTAAGCATAGAGCGTGAAAACTGAGTTTCCTTGAGAGCTGCTTGGAAGCCTGATGGTGTGTGAAGTTAGTGAGCCAAATGGAGTTGTTCTCCCACAAGAACCACTCGGCTGATCCTTCTTCAGTATGCCCTTCACCAACAGGCAGTGTTTCCTTGATTGAATTAGCTCTCACACCAATATTTGCGTCTAGAGCCTTTGCATTGAGGGCTATCTGAAAACGGCTGTGGCGCTGAAGTTGCCTGTGAATGTGGAGTTGGTGGCATGTGAAACCCGCATGTGGAGCATTCGTTTGTGTGGGATGCTGACCAAGCTTCATTTCAGTCCTGGGCACACAAAGAGCACTAAGCATAGAGTGTGAAAACTGAGTTTCCTTGAGAGCTGCTTGGAAACCTGATGGTGTGTGAAGTTAGTGAGCCAAATGGAGTTGTTCTCCCACAAGAACCACTCGGCTGATCCTTCTTCAATATGCCCTTCACCAACATGCAGTGTTTCCTTGATTGAATTAGCTCTCACACCAATATTTGCGTCTAGAGCCTTTGCATTGAGGGCTATCTGAAAACGGCTGTGGCGCTGAAGTTGCCTGTGAATGTGGAGTTGGTGGCATGTGAAACCCGCATGTGGAGCATTCGTTTGTGTGGGATGCTCTACCAGGTTCATTCCTAGATAATGCACTCAAAGGGCACTAAGCATAGAGTGTGAAAACTGAGTATCCTTGAGAGCTGCTTGGAAGCCTGATGGTGTGTGAAGTTAGTGAGCCAAATGGAGTTGTTCTCCCACAAGAACCACTCGGCTGATCCTTCTTCAATATGCCCTTCACCAACATGCAGTGTTTCCTTGATTGAATTAGCTCTCACACCAATATTTGCGTCTAGAGCCTTTGCATTGAGGGCTATCTGAAAACGGCTGTGGCGCTGAAGTTGCCTGTGAATGTGGAGTTGGTGGCATGTGAAACCCGCATGTGGAGCATTCGTTTGTGCGGGATGCTGTACCAGGTTCCTTTCAGTCCTAGCCATAAAGAGGGCACTAAGCATAGAGCGTGAAAACTGAGTTTCCTTGAGAGCTGCTTGGAAGCCTGATGGTGTGTGAAGTTAGTGAGCCAAATGGAGTTGTTCTCCCACAAGAACCACTCGGCTGATCCTTCTTCAGTATGCCCTTCACCAACAGGCAGTGTTTCCTTGATTGAATTAGCTCTCACACCAATATTTGCGTCTAGAGTCTTTGCATTGAGGGCTATCTGAAAACGGCTGTGGCGCTGAAGTTGCCTGTGAATGTGGAGTTGGTGGCATGTGAAACCCGCATGTGGAGCATTCGTTTGTGTGGGATGCTGACCAAGCTTCATTTCAGTCCTGGGCACACAAAGAGCACTAAGCATAGAGTGTGAAAACTGAGTTTCCTTGAGAGCTGCTTGGAAACCTGATGGTGTGTGAAGTTAGTGAGCCAAATGGAGTTGTTCTCCCACAAGAACCACTCGGCTGATCCTTCTTCAATATGCCCTTCACCAACATGCAGTGTTTCCTTGATTGAATTAGCTCTCACACCAATATTTGCGTCTAGAGCCTTTGCATTGAGGGCTATCTGAAAACGGCTGTGGCGCTGAAGTTGCCTGTGAATGTGGAGTTGGTGGCATGTGAAACCCGCATGTGGAGCATTCGTTTGTGTGGGATGCTCTACCAGGTTCATTCCTAGATAATGCACTCAAAGGGCACTAAGCATAGAGTGTGAAAACTGAGTTTCCTTGAGAGCTGCTTGGAAGCCTGATGGTGTGTGAAGTTAGTGAGCCAAATGGAGTTGTTCTCCCACAAGAACCACTCGGCTGATCCTTCTTCAGTATGCCCTTCACCAACAGGCAGTGTTTCCTTGATTGAATTAGCTCTCACACCAATATTTGCGTCTAGAGCCTTTGCATTGAGGGCTATCTGAAAACGGCTGTGGCGCTGAAGTTGCCTGTGAATGTGGAGTTGGTGGCATGTGAAACCCGCATGTGGAGCATTCGTTTGTGTGGGATGCTGACCAAGCTTCATTTCAGTCCTGGGCACACAAAGAGCACTAAGCATAGAGTGTGAAAACTGAGTTTCCTTGAGAGCTGCTTGGAAGCCTGATGGTGTGTGAAGTTAGTGAGCCAAATGGAGTTGCTCTCCCACAAGAACCACTCGGCTGATCCTTCTTCAATATGCCCTTCACCAACATGCAGTGTTTCCTTGATTGAATTAGCTCTCACACCAATATTTGCGTCTAGAGCCTTTGCATTGAGGGCTATCTGAAAACGGCTGTGGCGCTGAAGTTGCCTGTGAATGTGGAGTTGGTGGCATGTGAAACCCGCATGTGGAGCATTCGTTTGTGTGGGATGCTGACCAAGCTTCATTTCAGTCCTGGGCACACAAAGAGCACTAAGCATAGAGTGTGAAAACTGAGTTTCCTTGAGAGCTACTTGGAAGCCTGATGGTGTGTGAAGTTAGTGAGCCAAATGGAGTTGTTCTCCCACAAGAACCACTCGGCTGATCCTTCTTCAATATGCCCTTCACCAACATGCAGTGTTTCCTTGATTGAATTAGCTCTCACACCAATATTTGCGTCTAGAGCCTTTGCATTGAGGGCTATCTGAAAACGGCTGTGGCGCTGAAGTTGCCTGTGAATGTGGAGTTGGTGGCATGTGAAACCCGCATGTGGAGCATTCGTTTGTGTGGGATGCTCTACCAGGTTCATTTCAGTCCTAGCCATACAAACGGCACTAAGCATAGAGTGTGAAAACTGAGTTTCCTTGAGAGCTGCTTGGAAGCCTGATGGTGTGTGAAGTTAGTGAGCCAAATGGAGTTGTTCTCCCACAAGAACCACTCGGCTGATCCTTCTTCAATATGCCCTTCACCAACATGCAGTGTTTCCTTGATTGAATTAGCTCTCACACCAATATTTGCGTCTAGAGCCTTTGCATTGAGGGCTATCTGAAAACGGCTGTGGCGCTGAAGTTGCCTGTGAATCTGGAGTTGGTGGCATGTGAAACCCGCATGTGGAGCATTCGTTTGTGTGGGATGCTGACCAAGCTTCATTTCAGTCCTGGCACACAAAGAGCACTAAGCATAGAGTGTGAAAACTGAGTTTCCTTGAGAGCTGCTTGGAAGCCTGATGGTGTGTGAAGTTAGTGAGCCAAATGGAGTTGTTCTCCCACAAGAACCACTCGGCTGATCCTTCTTCAATATGCCCTTCACCAACATGCAGTGTTTCCTTGATTGAATTAGCTCTCACACCAATATTTGCGTCTAGAGCCTTTGCATTGAGGGCTATCTGAAAACGGCTGTGGCGCTGAAGTTGCCTGTGAATGTGGAGTTGGTGGCATGTGAAACCCGCATGTGGAGCATTCGTTTGTGTGGGATGCTCTACCAGGTTCCTTTCAGTCCTAGCCATACAAAGGGCACTAAACATAGAGCGTGAAAACTGAGTTTCCTTGAGAGCTGCTTGGAAGCCTGATGGTGTGTGAAGTTAGTGAGCCAAATGGAGTTGTTCTCCCACAAGAACCACTCGGCTGATCCTTCTTCAATATGCCCTTCACCAACAGGCAGTGTTTCCTTGATTGAATTAGCTCTCACACCAATATTTGCGTCTAGAGCCTTTGCACTGAGGGCTATCTGAAAACGGCTGTGGCGCTGAAGTTGCCTGTGAATGTGGAGTTGGTGGCATGTGAAACCCGCATGTGGAGCATTCGTTTGTGTGGGATGCTAACCAAGCTTCATTTCAGTCCTGGGCACACAAAGAGCACTAAGCATAGAGTGTGAAAACTGAGTTTCCTTGAGAGCTACTTGGAAGCCTGATGGTGTGTGAAGTTAGTGAGCCAAATGGAGTTGTTCTCCCACAAGAACCACTCGGCTGATCCTTCTCCAATATGCCCTTCACCAACATGCAGTGTTTCCTTGATTGAATTAGCTCTCACACCAATATTTGCGTCTAGAGCCTTTGCATTGAGGGCTATCTGAAAACGGCTGTGGCGCTGAAGTTGCCTGTGAATGTGGAGTTGGTGGCATGTGAAACCCGCATGTGGAGCATTCGTTTGTGTGGGATGCTCTACCAGGTTCATTTCAGTCCTAGCCATACAAAGGGCACTAAGCATAGAGTGTGAAAACTGAGTTTCCTTGAGAGCTGCTTGGAAGCCTGATGGTGTGTGAAGTTAGTGAGCCAAATGGAGTTGTTCTCCCACAAGAACCACTCGGCTGATCCTTCTTCAATATGCCCTTCACCAACATGCAGTGTTTCCTTGATTGAATTAGCTCTCACACCAATATTTGCGTCTAGAGCCTTTGCATTGAGGGCTATCTGAAAACGGCTGTGGCGCTGAAGTTGCCTGTGAATGTGGAGTTGGTGGCATGTGAAACCCGCATGTGGAGCATTCGTTTGTGTGGGATGCTGTACCAGGTTCCTTTCAGTCCTAGCCATAAAGAGGGCACTAAGCATAGAGCGTGAAAACTGAGTTTCCTTGAGAGCTGCTTGGAAGCCTGATGGTGTGTGAAGTTAGTGAGCCAAATGGAGTTGTTCTCCCACAAGAACCACTCGGCTGATCCTTCTTCAGTATGCCCTTCACCAACAGGCAGTGTTTCCTTGATTGAATTAGCTCTCACACCAATATTTGCGTCTAGAGCCTTTGCATTGAGGGCTATCTGAAAACGGCTGTGGCGCTGAAGTTGCCTGTGAATGTGGAGTTGGTGGCATGTGAAACCCGCATGTGGAGCATTCGTTTGTGTGGGATGCTGACCAAGCTTCATTTCAGTCCTGGGCACACAAAGAGCACTAAGCATAGAGTGTGAAAACTGAGTTTCCTTGAGAGCTGCTTGGAAACCTGATGGTGTGTGAAGTTAGTGAGCCAAATGGAGTTGTTCTCCCACAAGAACCACTCGGCTGATCCTTCTTCAATATGCCCTTCACCAACATGCAGTGTTTCCTTGATTGAATTAGCTCTCACACCAATATTTGCGTCTAGAGCCTTTGCATTGAGGGCTATCTGAAAACGGCTGTGGCGCTGAAGTTGCCTGTGAATGTGGAGTTGGTGGCATGTGAAACCCGCATGTGGAGCATTCGTTTGTGTGGGATGCTCTACCA
>NW_026698823.1:0-49185 GCF_030435755.1 Ochotona princeps | reverse complement strand
AAACTTGCCTAGAAGGAAGTTTTCACTATCATTACCCTCCTCATCAGCTCCACTGCAAAGACAAGGGAAGCATCAGCAACAACAGCAGCAGCAGGAGCAACAGCAGCAGGAGGAAGAAGAGGAGGAATTGAACGTCAATGAGAAAGCATGGGAAGGTGTGGACAGTGAAACGGAGAAGGGAGAGAGAGATTTTAGAGTAAAGAAGCAGCAGCTGCTGCTGCACCGGCACCGGCACCGGCAACTACTGAAAGTATACGAGAACTCTTCTCTTGGTGACGCTTCCAGTGAAAAGGAGGAGGAGGGAAAGAAAGCCCTTGTGGAAAAGAAGAGGAAGAAGCAACAACAACAGCAGCAGGAGCAGAAGGAGCAGGCATTGTGGGAATTACATGCACATTCCTTTGCAAATGTGGACAGTTATGGACATGAAGGAGAAAACATCCTCACATCTCTTTCACGGCCTTCTCAATGGACACGTAATCTTTCTATTACTATCACTGTGAATACATTACTGCTACGATAGGAGCGATATATATATTTCATATCGATGTGGAAGGAATTTGAAAGAAAGACATAGAAAGACATACGTCCCAACTGCTTGATAGCATTTGTCGATTATATAGCCTTCTACTACTTCTAGTATCGGTTCCCGCATATGCATATGTAGTAATATATGCGTCTCGATTCAAGCGTATATGTACGTGCATGTGTGCACATACTACATATATATAAATACGTCTGTGTACGTGTATGTATAAATGTATGCGTGTGCGGGCATCTGTATATGTATCTGTATATGTATCTCCGCGTATTCAAAGCAATTCTTTTCCCTTTCTACTCTTTTCTTCCGCTTCTGTTTGACAACTGTCTATCTGGCTGTCTTCTCTTCGACTTGAGCTAATAAATATACTTGCTGCACTCTCTTCACTCTCCTCTTCTCTCTCCCTCTCACCCTTTCTCTGCACTCGTAACTTCTCCTGTCAAGCTATCAAGTCTGTACATTTGTTTATATATATATATATATATATACATATATATATATATATGTTTGTATATACTTGTATGAATGTACATATGTATATATGTGTATGTATATATATGTATATACATGTGTAAGTTTGAATATAGTGAGTGCGCTCGCCTCTCCTTATGGATGAAGTCTTTCTTTCTTTCTCTCTCTCTCTCTCCACCTATCTCTATCTCTGCATATACATATATATATATCTCCGTGGAGATAAATACATGAAAGGACAGGGGCCTTCTGCTAGACACTAATTATATATACACATATATATATATCTGCTTACATATATATAACTATACATATATATATCTGCTAACATACATATATTCATATGTTTATATATATCTGCTTACATACATATATATAACTATATATATATATATATATATATATAAATATATATATATATAGCTGCTAACATACATAAATAACTATATATATGTATATCTGCTTACATATATATATATATATATATATATATATATATATAGCTATATGTATGCATATCTGCTTACATGTATATATGTATATATAACTATATATATGTGTATCTGCTTACATATATATATATATATATATATATATATATATATATATAGCTATATATATGCATATCTGCTAACATGTATATATATATATATAACTATATATATGCATATCTGCTTACATGTATATATATATATATGTATATGTGAGTGGCATTCTCTGATAAATTTACAGTCTGATAACATCACTGTGTAGGTAGCCGTTTCCAGTCAAGAGTTTTCTGGTCTTTTTGCACCGTCGAAACACTTGTTGCACTGCAACTACTACTACTACTAATATTACAACTGTTGCCACTGCTACTACTATTACAGCGACTGCTAGTATTATTATTGCTATGACTCTTAGCATGACTAATACTTGCAGTATTATTACGAGAGATCGACGTTTTCCTCCATACATAGTGGCGTAGTAGTACATAGATTGCCTATGTCATTAGAAGTGGTAATATATACTGACTGCTCAGTGTAGCTTTCGAAATAGGTTATTCTAGTGGTTACTGACTTACCCATAGGTGTTCCTGTGTTCAGTATAGTATTAAATAAGTTTTAGAATGAAATAAGAAAAACAGGCAAAGCATTTATTCTACGTGTGCTTGTACTCAGGGTATCTACCATTGAAACGCTGGCTCGGAAACATGCTCTCGCTGCTGCTACACACTCCCTCCTCGGCCTTACAGGATATGCGCCAGCTGCTCACATCATGGTAGTTATACACACACACGCATACATATATATATATATGTATAGAGAGAGAGAGAGAAAGAGAAAAAGCAAAAGAAGAAAAGAGAAGGAAAGTGAATACAGAAGAAGAGGAGCAAAGGTATAAGAAGGAAAAGTAGAGAGACTCTACTATTGGAATTGTTCGTCCAGGCTCTTCAGAGTTCGACGCAATGCTGCTATATTGTTGCTCTTACATTACTGCTGCTGCTGCTGCCTGTTGGCTGCACTCTGAACTCGCTGCTGTCTCTCCTGACTGTATGTACTGCTGCTAATGCTGCTGCTATTGCTACTGATACTACAACTACTAGTATTGAAGGTGTGTGTAGTGCTGCCGCTACTGCTGTTGCTACGGTTGCTCTTGCTACAGCCGCTGCTGCTAGTGCTGTTGCCACGACTACTACTACTACTGTTAGTAGTAGTAGTAGTAGTGCAAGGGTGGCTGGTAATGCTGCGACTGCTGTTGCTACTCCTACTACAACTACTGCTGCTGTCACAACAACTGCTGCTATTGCTGTTGCTACTGCTCCAAAACTGGTATTGCGTCGGTGCGTGTGACTGCTGCTGTTTCCGTTATTACTGCTGCTGCCGCTACTGCTAGTGCTGCTACTGCTAATGCTCCTGCTGCTACTATTACTATTGCCACACTGCGAGGTTGTGTAGTACTGCCGCTACTGCTGTTATCGCTGCTACTGCTGCTACTGCTACTGCTGCTACTGCTGCTACTGCTACTGCTGCTACTGCTGCTACTGCTACTGCTGCTACTGCTGCTACTGCTACTACTGCTACTACTACTATTAGTATTGCGGAAGTGCCTGGTACTGCCACTGCTGCTAGTGCTATTAGTACTGCTGCTAATACTGCTGTTGCTAGTGCTGCTGCTGCTTCTATCACTGCAGTCCCTAACATATTTCTTGTAGCTGTCCTAGGCGAACCTGTCTTTGCTTTGCTGTCTTTGTGGCTGCTGCTGTTGCTGCTGCTGCTCTGGCCAGTGCTGCTACTGTTGCTGCTCTACTTCTGTTGCTATTGCTATTGGCTTTTCTCCAGGCGCTCCAGGTGCTTTTGTTGGTGCTTCTCCTGCTGTTGCTGTCCCCGTTGCCTCTGCTCTATTCGTGACTATTGTTAGTGCCTCTACGGCTGGTGCTGCTGATGTTTCCACTTCTGCTGCTCTCTCTGCTGCTGCTGCTGCTGCTTCTGCTCTTGTTGCTTTCAATACGCCTCCCGCCATATCATTGTTCACGTCTCTTGCAAATATCCTCCAGTACGTCCGAGCGTGCGGGCACTGCTCGTCATGTTGCTACTCCTGTTCTTGCCGCTTTTCTCCTCCTGTTACTCCTCGCCATCGTCTTCTTGTGCATATATATATATATATATATATTGCTTAGAGATCTGCACATTGCATATATGTATATATATATATATAAATATACATATATAAATATATATACATAGTGAGAGAAATAGAGAGGCAGAGAGACACAGATAAATACATCAGGCATCTGCATACTGCATCGTACTGCATATACATATACATATATATATATATATCATGTTAGTAGTACTGGTGCTGCTGCTACCACTACAGATGCTGCTATTACTACTACTACTGTTGCTTCTGTCACTCCTGCAGCTGCTGCTGTTGCTACTCATGCTGCTGCTATTACTGCTACTGCTGCTTCTGTCACTCCTACAGCTGCTGCTGTTGCTAGTAATGCTACTGTCGCTACTAGTAGTGCTGCTGCTGCTGTTACCACTGCTGCTGGTATTACTACTACTATCACTACTGTTGCCACTGCTGATGCCGCTCTTCTTCCATCATATCACGAAATTTGATCATTATGGATGGGTAGATAGGCAGAGTAGTTGTCTGCATAGTGCATATATCCGTAGTTGACCCCGTATCATGTGTATATATGTATATGTAGCCAGGCCATAGGCAATTGCTCATATTTATATATATATATATATATGGAGAGAGAGAGAGAAAGAAAGAAAGAGAGGGAGAGAAAGAGATATAGGTAGATTGATAGATTGATAGATATAGACACATTTACTGTTTTGAGCGTATGTATATGGGTATGTTTCCTGTATCTCACCTTCGTGTATATACATACACATATATATATATATATATTTACGCTATTTATATTTACGCTATTTGCATAATGAGCACTTATATATATACATGCATACCTATATATATATATGTAGAGAGAGAGAGAGAGGGAGAGAGAGAGAGAGAGATAAGTAGATTGATAGATATAGACACATTTACTGCTTAGAGCGTATGTATATGGGTATGTTTCCTCTATCTCACCTTCGTGTATATACACATATATATATATATATATATATATATATATGCTATTTGCATAATGAGTACGTATATATATATATATAGCGAGAGCGTATATATATGGGTATGTTTCCTGTATCTCATCTCAATTTACAAATACATATGTATCTACATTATCTGCATAATGAGTATATATAAATGTACATATATATAAATATATATACGTATTTATCTCAAAAAAGCGAGAGAGAGAGAGAAAGAAAGATGGATAGGCAGGTTACCTGCGTCGTCCGTTCCCTCAATGTAGATGTACATTTGCAACTAGTAGTACAGCATGCGCTGCTGCTGCAGCTTCTTCTTGTTCTTACCTGCTGTTGCTCATTTCTCTCTTTTTTCATAGATATGTTTTCAGTGACATTGGCGGCATTATTGCCTCTGTGTCCACCTTGAAAAAATACTTTTCTTCCCTCTCCACTAGCACGTGTCAATTTTTTCAACGAAAAAAACTTTCTTTCCTCTCTGCAACTACTGCGTCTCCTATTGCTAAATCGCTAAACAGAAGAACAGGAGCAACTATTGAACGAAAGCAGCCTCACTCTTATATATACATATATATATATATATATATATGTATATAATATATATATACATGTATATACATATATACATATATATACATATATATATACATATATAGATATATATACACATATATCTATATATATATACGTATATATACATATATATATACATGTGTGTCCTGTCGTGTGTATGTGTGTATTTTTGTGGCAATGCATTACAAAAGCAGTATCATATCAAATAACACATGAGTAAATACATCTACACATACATGTATGTGTGTTTGTGTGTGTATGTGTGTATGTATGTGTCAGTGTGTCGTTGGCGTTATGGCATATAAATTTTCGGGAAGAGGAGCTGCTGGTGAAGCGTCTGCGACGAGAGTACGAGAAGGAGCTCATGCTGGCTGTAGGAAATAGTAAATATTTTGACAACATCCATGAAAGAGTAATTTTTCCCGAAAGAGAATGCTCCGAACGAAATGTACGCTTAGCCAACAATAAATACAAAGAAACAATAAGAGAGGAAGAAGAAGAAGCGTTAGCGGGAAGGGGCGAAATTACTCAAGACAGCGGAGGGTTTACTTTCTGCGAGGGAGAAACTGTGTGTCTAGGAGCAGTGCTAACACAGGAAAGAGATAGACAGCGAAAATGCCATAAGGACGCTCTTCTGGTTGGAGAGAAGCATGCAAATGGTAAATATGGCCTTATACAAAAGGAGAAGAAGCAACAGATATATATACAGCCGCCGCAAGAGTCCTTGCAGCAAGTGCAACACTCACAGCGGCAAAGGCCTATGCAACCATTGAGATTCAACGAGCAGCAAACGTCTCTGAGAAAAACCGAGCAGCTAGGAGAACTACCAAAAGAGCAACAGCAGCAACAGGAGCAGGAGCAGCAACAGCAGGAGAACTGCGTGACGCAGCATACGCAGTCACAGCAGCGAACGTATTTGCTGGTACAGCAGCAGCAGGCCTTGCCAGAGCAGGTGAAACTTTTGCAGCAACTGGCGCCTCCCTACCACCACCAGCAGCAGCAGCAGACGTACATAAAGCAGCAGCAGCACGTGCGGTATCAACTACAGCAGCTGGATACTTCGCAGCAGCATGTGCATCTACAAGAGCAAATGATTTTGCAGCAGCACGTACCCCCACTATTACAGCCGCAACAGACGTACATGATATTACAGCAGCAGCAGCAGGAGCACGTGCGTATTCCACAACAGCAGCAGCAGGAGCGAGCTGCAATTGAGCAACGTTTGAGGCGCGTTGAGCAGCAAAATGTTTGGAAGCAGCAAGCGTCTCTCCAACAGCAGGCGTCTATTCAGCAGAAAACACAACTCTTTCTTCCTCAGCAGCAGCCGTTTTTAGACGATCAATGGTTTCAGCAGCTGCCTGGGTTATCACACCAGAAGCAGCAGCAACAGCAGCAGCAGAGGCAGCAGGAACAGCAAGAGGCTCTGGAGATGCGGCAGCAGCAGCAGCAGCACGTACTGACACTGCAGCAAGAGCTCTTACAATTAAAACAAGAGAGGAGAGAATTGAAAAGTTTTTTCTTCCCAAAACAGCTAGCACGGACATTTGCAGCAGCAGCTGACATTGCAGAGAGTTTCGTTGAGCATTTTCAGACGTCGATTTGTCTATCTCTCTCCCCCTCGCAAGTCCTGAACAACGTTGTCTTTGGAGATCCACAGTCGATTAGCAATGCAGAAGACCTCTACTACACGAATATACTGTGAGGCACCCATATTGGCTCTCTATTCATTATTGGCAGCACAGACACACCTCTCTCGTTATTACAAGTGTATCAATACTTATGTGTCTTTGAATATGTCTTTCTGTCTCCACTCACACACATACGCACACGCATACATCCGTACATACATTTCTCTCACATACATATACACATCCACATACATACGTACACAGACCTACTCAGACTTCAAATTTTCATCACATATTTGATTACATATCTACGTACATCTGTACGTATAGGGACACATGGCCATGAGCGTGCACATACACACAGCATACTCCCTCCATATGTATATATGTATATATACACACACGTGTAAACATATATATATATATATATATATATATATATATATATATATACATGTACAGACAGTGATTTGTCTATGTCCATGTGAAGGCGATATAATAGTTGTGTATCAATATATATCACCAAGAATATTCAGTTCAGCTAACAAAATAAACACATATACACTCTTCTGCAGAGATATTTATTAAACTCTATACACCTGGACCTATGTATGCACATATACATGAAGATATGTGTATAGGTATGTGGAGGTATATACGTCTAGGTATATGTATATCTGTATATATATATATATATATATTTGTATGACAATGTATGTATTCATACGTTTGAAAGTGTGTGTGTGTCTGCATGTCTGTACACATGTCTGCAAGCATGTCTGTATGCATGTTTATATGCATGTGTGTATGCATGTATGTACATATGTACGTGCGTATATATGTATATATGGTTATGGGTTTATATACATGTATATATGTAGATATATGTATATGTATATGCATGCACATATATATATACCTTGTGGGTTACTGAGATGTGCTATATTGCATAGCCACGTGATAACGACGTTCGACTTATTTACCGTGAAAATATATTTTTCTTTTTCGGACCGCGTGGATGCTTTTCCGTGAAGATCTCGCTTAAAAAGAAGATAATTGCAACGAATTTTTCCCTCCCCCGTAAAATACACCTACGCTGTCGCTGGCGATTGCTTGACGACCGATTCGTGCCTTCCTCTAGTGAATGAGGAGAACGTTACTAGATGCATTTTTGTCTTTACAGTGTATGTACACCCCGAAATGATACATACACCCTCAAGCGATCTTCTGCCACTAACGTCATGTGCTTCTATGGGCAATCCGTTTTAACATGCGTTAAAACGTACACCAATACAACTCAAGTAACATTTCGTCAAATTCCAAATTCATGTGAGTGCACATGTGCACAATTCAATGTAGACGCTATGATATATATCTGCTATTACTCCATATCATATCTGTATATATATATATATACATATATATATATATATATATAATATGCTGGCGTTTCTCCTACTCTTCATATATATATTAATATGTATGGATATGTATGTATGTATGTATATCTATAAATCATGTTCGTGTCTCTTCTATTATATATATTTGCATAAATGTATATATGTATGTATATATATCTTGTTTGTGTCTCTTCTAGTCTCCATATAGATATGTATATCATGTTTGTGTCTCTTCTATTATATATATATATATGTATATGTATATGTATGTATATTTATATATAATATGCTGGTGTTCTTCATATATATATATACATATGTATATGTATGTATATGTATATCATATATCATGTTCGTGTCTCTTCTATTCTCCATATATATAAATATATATATATATCATGTTCGTGTTTCCTGTGTTCTGCTCTCCTGTGTGTGTACATTCTTCGGTTTCCCCAGATGGGTTTTACGTGCTCTGATTGAAGGTTACGACATAATAAAGGAAGCTTTTGTCAATCGCTACAGCACGACTAACACCTTGACAAGGGCTCTTCTCCACAGCAGTAACAGTCGTGGGAGCACCTCCACCGCCGCCTGCAGCAGCGGCAATGAGGATAACAACAAGCAGCACTATTAGAAGCACCAAAAGCTGCAACAGCAGCGGCAACACTACCAGTAGAAGGAAGAATGGCGAGAGCGAGAGCAAGAGCAGCAGCAGCAGTAGCACTCGCATCAGCAAGAGTGACAGCAGCAGGTTCAGCAGCGACAGACCAATCAGAGAATATTGTAATACTGAAGAGCATGCACAAAAGGAAAAAACGTGTGACTGGGTCAATAACATAATAGGCTTGGTTGAGGTGACTTGGTGCTGCTGCTTCTATCAACGTTCCGCTGAACAAACAGCTCTAAAGGAGATTGTACGCAGTGTCTTGTCATCCACGAAAAAACCTACGTCTTCATGTATATGCACCAACGCCTCATGTCTAACCATCACAGGGTGCCTCCTCCCCTCTGTTGACTGCCACTGCAGCACCAGCCACTGCAGCACCAGCCACAGCAGCACCAGAAGCAGCAGCAACAGAAGCAGCACCAGCCACAGCAGCAACAGAAGCAGCAGCAACAGAAGCAGCACCAGCCACAGCAGCAACAGAAGCAGCAGCAACAGAAGCAGCACCAGCCACAGCAGCAACAGAAGCAGCAGCAACAGAAGCAGCACCAGCCACAGCAGCAACAGAAGCAGCATCAACAGAAGCAGCACCAGCCACAGCAGCAACAGAAGCAGCAGCAACAGACGCAGCACCAGCCACAGCAGAAACAGAAGCAACAGAAGCAGGAACAGCAGTAACAGGAATACCTTTTGTAAGAGTAGCACCGACAGCAGCAGCAACAGCAGCGTTTGTTGTGGCAGTAGCGGCAGTAGGAGTGGCAGGATTTGCAGCAGCAGTAGTGGGCAGCAGAGCAGAGTGTGACGATAGCTGTTTCGACAGGGTTAGTGTGGAAAATCTGGACCAATATAACCTGAACCGCCATCGTACTTGCGGTAGGTCCTCCAGGCATGGTATTATTAACATACGTGGCTTTGTAGAACGCTATCATAAAAGTAGCAGTAACAAGGTAGAAACAGTGAAAAGTGTACGAAGGAGAGCAGTGTGTTGCATTGACAGTGATGAACGAAATACATGCATTTGGAAAGAGACCACTCGCGAGCTATTGAGATGTGGAGAAGAAAGAAGAAGATTTGAAATTATATTTTTAGATTGTCGTAGTCCCTTACGACGTATTGAAGAAGAACTTCTTGAAGGCATTACGCTCCGAAATCTACTTCTGCTGTTGCAGCATCGAGAACTCATTCGACACTCTGTTCACCCCAAAATTAAAACTTGCACCACGCCCATCTGCACCAACAAAGGTAGGTTTACTAGCAGAACACATGGCGGCAATAGTAGTAGTAATAGTAGTGGCGGCGGCTGCTTGTCCACCACAAGGACAAGAAGAAGAAGCAGCAGCAGCGGCAACACCAACAGATGTCACAGCAACAGCAGCGAACCCTGCAGCAGCAAACCCCACAGGAGCAATCTTCACAGCAGCAGCCTCCACAGCAGCAAGCTCCACAGCAGCACACCCCACAACAGCAGAAGGTATATAAGCAGCAATGACAGCAGCACAGGTGAGCGCTGTACACGCAGACTACGTTATAGAAGTGTGAGTAGCCAGTATGTGTCTGTGAGATCTCGTTTATTATCGATTACTAACGGCAGAGGGCGAAGGTGCTGTAGCAGCACGAATTCCTACATTAAGAGTAGGCAACAGACACGCAACACCAGCAGCAGCAACGCAAAGAAGAGCAGCAGCAACGGAAACACCAGCACCGACACCACCACCAGCAACAGCAGCAACAACAGCAACTGCAATAATAACAATAGTAAGATTGACAGCACTAGATCCCAGTCCAGAAAATCAAGTGGGAATTACATATCTTACGAGTACTACTGCTGTGATGTTGGGGAAGAACTTGGCAGTGCGTATGAGAAGCACGAACAACAGCACCAACAGGATACAGAAGAGATGAGCAGCAGTCACGGTGTCTCTCAACGGCAATTGCAACAGAAGCAACAACAGCAAACACCCCATAGAGTTTTCATGATAGGCAAGAGAATTCTGAGACGACGTAAACGTCTTGACGCAGGGCGCAGTGTCAGAGGCAGGGTAGCAGCAGCAGCGGCTGCTGTTGCTGCTGTAATGAAATTAGGGAACAGTAACAACAATACGCACAGAGACACGGCGCGGGTCAGTAGTAGACGGAGTAGAAGCGGTGGCTCCTGTAGTAGTAGTAACAGCAACAGTCGTGTCGTCAGTAGTAGTACATGCGGCTTCAATAAAAAGCCGATCAACAGAATCATCCAGAATCACCCTCATGAATCTCCTGTGCTACCACCCCACACGCAACAGCAGCACCAGCAGCAGTCCCAGCACCATGAGCAGCAGCAGCAGCAGCAGCAACGTCTTGGACTAATATCCTTGTCGTGGGCTGGATATGACTTGTCGCTGACGAATATTAACTGCAACAGAAACCGCACACTTAATTTGACAGATCTGAAAGAGCTCATTCGCACAAGAGAAAAAAAAGTGAACAACAGGTGGCCCCACATGCAAAAGCAGGAAGGGCGCCAGCGACAGCAGCAGCAACAAGCCCAGAAGGAGCACCAAGAGCAAGAGCAACAGCAGCACGGAGGAGATTATGTAGAAAACAAGTTTCAGAGAAATTTATCGCATCAACAGTGCCTATACCGACTGTATGTTCTAGTAGGCGACGCAGAAGACATTGGGCCGGCAACAGCAAGACAGGCAGAAAGAGCAGCACCAATGCACTTGAGGTATGCAGGAAAGGAGGAAGCAACAACACAAGCAGGTGAACCACTAGGAGCAGCCAGAGAAGGAGGTGTTTTTCGTACGTCCTCAGCTGGAAGCGGAAGAGGAACTTCTACACATGCAGTCGCAACTGCAGCAGGTAAAACATTAGCCAGTAGACACAGCGCTACAGCACACCCTACTTGCAAGAGAGCAGCGCTGTTGCAGAGGGACGTACAAATGCCGACAAGTAGTACGGCACTGAATATACGCGCCGCGTTGAAAATGAAAGACGATGAGACGGAAACTACCCTTGAGTTGATAGGTGCTTCTGACAAAGAACTTGCAGCGAGAAAAGATGCCCTGTCTCCTCTACATGCGCTGTATATACACCTAATCCGCAGTGAAACGAGGGGAGTAGTTTTTCTGAGAGGAGGTTTCCTGGCACTGGCAGAAGCCGTCAAAGAGAATTTACTCCCAAAACTAGCTGCCGTCCAGCTTTCGCATCGTGACGACATTCCTATTCATGTTGACTTTCTGTATTATTCACACTTTCATATAGTGCAGCAGCAGCAGCAAGCGCAGCAGAAACAACACTCGAAGTGGCAGCAGCAGCAGCAGCAGGCGCTGCACCAGAACGGCGGGAAGCAGGAAAACAAGCGTCAGCACCACCAGCAGCTTCCATATCAACATGAACAACAACAACAGCAGCAGCAGCAGCCAAATAAGCGAAATGGTTTGCAAGCCGCTAGTTTCATGCTAACACCACTGCAGCCCACAGATTCTCTGGCTACTTCATCTGATATTAGGAGCGCAACGCCTGATAGTTCCACGACGGCCGCGTCCGCAGGGTCCCCGTCAGCTGCAATTCATCTAGCTGCTGCTGCTCAGGAAAAGTCTTGTCACCTGTCTTCGCTGATTCCTGACGTGTTGCTGCTTCCCCGCCGACGACTTCGAGGACGGCAGCAGCAACAGCGACATCATTCAAGGCCATGCCAACGACAGCGGCAGCAGCAAACGATGCTACAGCACGGCGAACTGAAGCAGCAAGAAGGATTTTTTTCGACACAAGCAACAGCTGCAGCAACAGCAAGAGCACCAACAGCAGCAGCAAGAGCACCAACAGCAGCAACACTCCGATCAACTGCTACTGAAGCATCAGCAGCCACATATAGTATGGGAAAAAAGGGCCACCATGCCATCGTGAGGGAAATTCTACGGTTTCAACCGAAGGAGTGAGTAGTCTTATTGCCTCCCAATGCCAACCACAACTTACACGACCATATGTACTTACTTCTTCAGCGCTATGTACGATATCACCAACCAATGGTCCAGCTACTGTAGTACTCAACCCTTTGCACGGATCTATTTCTTCCTCGCAAAATATACCTCCTCTAGTCTCCCCCCCTGCTTCCGCAGTCTGTGCTGCTACTGGTGCTGATGCAGCTGCTGCTGATGCTGGCGGTGCTGCTGCTGTCTGTGCTAATGGCTGCGCGATACAGACAGACTCTACACCACCACCACCACCTACTGCTACTGCTTGTTCTCCTTCATTCAACGTTGTATTTGCCCAATCACGAACTTCCGCCGCTTCTGCAGAAATGTTCTTAACACCATCCTTATTTTCACTCAAAGCAGAGAGACCTGCATGGGGCCTCCGCAATGCTGCTGCTGATACTAATACCTGCCGTGCACCTTCTGCATCCGACTGTCGTATGACTGCAGATGAAATTATCTTCCGAAAATGTTTGAGAAGTGCTGCTGCACATCAACATTCTGCTCTTTCTTCATTTTCCTCTCCTTCCTCTGATACTAGCCCGACAGAGAACAAACGCGCAGCCACTGCTCACGCTCCCACTACTGCTACTACTACTACACCTGCCGCTGTCGCCGTGTTGGAGCCTCCTTACACGCCTCCTCTCTGTTCTCCCTTCAGCACTTATCGTTTCACTTTTTCTCCCAATGCACTTGCTGCTCCTCCGCTTCCTTCTCCGTCTCTTGCTGCTGCTGCTGTTCCCCTTCCTCCTCCTCCTGGTGCTGCTCCTGCCGCTGTTCCGGCTGGTGCTGGTGATGATGGTCGTGATAATGGTAATAATACTACTGGCGTTTCCTCTTCATGCGTTTTCAGTGGCTTTAGTGAACTGCTATCTACTCAAATTGTGCTTGAGTCACCTCCATCAGCGGCGAAAGAACAGCTTCTGCAGAAGGCCCCTGCTCCTATTGGTAATCCTGCTGCAATTGAGGGGGGTCCATCTCTTTAAATATATCGACTCTTCCAGCAGTCCTAATATGCATCCCGCTGCTGCTTTTCGAAGAAACTTCACCAACAACAAAACTTCGAGCGGAACTTCACCTGCTGCTTTCACTCACCCTATCGCTGCTGCTACTCCTCCTCCTAGTGTTGGGAAAAACCTCCCTGCTGCCGTCTCTCCTCTTGCTGCTGCTGCCGTCTCTCCTCTTGCTGCTGCTGCCGTCTCTCCAGCTGCTGCTGCTCTTATTCCTGCTGCTGTTGATACGCCTGCTTCTGTTGATGTGGCTCCTTGTGCTGCTGCGGCTGGTGGTCGTGGAGGAGGTGGTGGTGGTGGTGGCACCCGTGCTGCTGCTGTCACTCCTGCTGCTGCCGTTAGGAGTGCTGCGCCTGTGGCTGCTACCCCTCATGCTACTACTAGTACTACTGTCGTGACCCCTGTTACCACAACCCTTCCAACTGCTGCAGCTTCTTCTCCTCCTTCGCCTTATAATTCCGTTTCTTCGTGTTCTGCTGCTGCTGTAGCAGCAGAGACAGCGGCAGCAATAGCAGCAGCAGAGTCAGCAGCAGCAACACCATTAGGCGGAGGAGGAGGAGGACCAGCAACTGCAACACCACTGAGAGGATATTCTTCCTCTTGCATACGTGATGATGTTACGATCTCCACTGATGGTAAATATAATACTAAAGTGATAACACCCACATTTCTTTCTACTACAATTGCTACTGCTGCTGCTGGGGGCCGCTTGTACTGCACCACCTTTCTTGCCTGTTGCTGCTGACACCCAAGTGAAGAATGTGCGTACAAACAGAAGGAGTTCACACTTCCTGCAAGAAGAGCAACTATTCGTTCTTCCCCGGCAGCAACAGCTGGCCGATGTGGAGAGACTAAAGCGTACAGAGTACGACCAAGCTGAGCAAGCTTCAAAGCACTCGTTCGTCGAGCAAATCAAGTCAATCTCCAATGCACGCATGCTGTTAGTTGACATCCAGACCTCAATGGGAAAAATTAAGAGCGATCAGCAGCATATCAACTCTTTTCAACAGAAAGAAGAAACGATCTGCTCGTTTTCAACTCTTCAGCAACAGGTCAAAACAGTGCAAGAAAACTATCAACACCTTCCAAGAGAGTTAAATCTGAAGTCGCGTCCTTCCTATTATTCTTCAAATATAACACACCAACAGAAAACTACTACGTGCTTGGACCTGCTGCAAGAAGAAGAGGAAACAAAGAAGAAGAAGAAGGAAGAGGAGGCAGAAGGGACCAGGCAGCACCACAGCAATTCAAATAATGCTGTCACTCCTTATACTCCATTGCAAAAAGACGAGGAAGGAGAAATACAAGGAAATGAAGATGAAGAAGACAGCGAAGAAAATGAAGGTGACAAGACGAACAAGAAACAGAAACAGCCACAGGAGCCTTTCTCAACACGACAGAGACCTTCTTCACACAACCAGCAGCAGCAGCAGCCGCAGCAGCATTTAAGAGAGCAGCATCGAGAATACATCCAGTCACATGATGCTGCAGAGTCCGTTATACTCACAGAGAAAGAAGAAGCAAAGCTCTTACCGCCAAGTGAACAGCTGAACTTGCAGCAAGAGCTGTGCATGCGAGGACAGCCACGTCAGCAAAAAGAAGACGAGAAGGAGGATACAGGAGAGGGTGTGACGTTGGGTCAACCAGCAATACAAGGAATGCTCCGTCATAGTGATATGGAGGATAAGGAGGCAGAGAGTCAGCAATTTTCTCGTGAAAAAGAGCATGTACAGCTACGAAGAAATCTAGAAGGCAACACAAATGCTATCAAAGAAGACTCAGAGAGTCAACCGGAGATACCCTTCCTTGCTGGAAGGAAAGGGGAAATACATACCTCTGTTATGACTCGAGAGACAGAAATTATATCACGATTTAAAATGTGTGGAACTGTTCTTGATTCTGCAGGGGGGCTGCCAGCTTCGTCTACCGCCCCGCATGCAAAACCGAGTGTGCCATTAGCGAGCGCGGCACCCGCTCACCAACAACTACGTCACGACGTATGTGTGCTGCCACCACCGCCACAGCAGCAGCAGCACGGAGAGCAACAGGAGTCACAGCAACAGCACGTTCAGCCGCAGCAACAGCAACAACAAATTTCCAAGAAGCAACAGCAGCAGCATCCATCTGAAGAGGAGCAGCAGCAACAGCCGGAGCAGCAGCAGTCGGAGCAAAGTCTTCAGCAGCGGCAGCCGCAGCAGCAACAGCAGATGCTGCAAGAACTTCGAACGGAGAAGGAGTGCCTCCAATTGCAGCAGCGCAGTCGTTCGTCACATTTAAGCAGAGAAGAGGAGTCTTTTCGTATGTTGATGCTTCGGCTCTATCAGCAAATTTATACACAAGAAGACATCTCAAAGCGAGAGCACCACCAGCAGGACCAACAGCAGCACCAGCACCACCACCACCACCACCGCCCCAACCAGCAGCACCAGCACGACCACGAGCAGCAGCAGCAGCACCACCACCACCAGGAAGAGGAGGAGGAAGAGCAGCAGCAACAGGAGCAAACTGAAAAGGAGCTGAGGGACGTACAAGAGCGCCGCTCTGAAGAACTAACCGTCATAACACATCATAGTCAAGAAATCATTGCAAAGGCTTTAAGAGAACAGCACGGTAAGGCTACCTACAATGGTGACGCAAGAAAAGGAAGTACGCAGGATCTCTATCTACTACTACAACGACAGCAGCAGCAACAACAGCATGACGAACAGCAACAGCAGCAAGAACGGGAAGAGCCAGGAGGACTCCATCAGCAGCAGCATCCACAGCAGAAGCAACAAGATGCTCGTTTTGTCGAATTGCCAGAGACGTTACTTAAACAACAACCTGATAGAGCATTACCCATGAGAGAAAGTGCAGGACGCGCTTCTGAAATTCATATAAGAGAGCGGACAACAGCAGCAGCATCAGGACAGGAAAAAGCAGCTGCTGCTGCTGCAGCAGCAGTTGATACACATGCAATATTAGGTGCGCAAGCACCATCTGGAAAGCTAGTCATATCGTCTGACGTAGCAGCCACAAACGCAACGCTGGTCTCGTCTTATATTACACCAGCACATGCGTCTACGGGCAACATAGTCACACACAACGAATGCCCACACATTCCAGAGTCATCTACAAGATCTCCAGAAGAGATGAAACATTCAGCAATCGAGGTTAGAAACACCAAAAACGCCAGCGAAAGCAACACGAGCAACCACGCCAACCCCGGACATCAATGCGGACGACCGTAACATACAAAGGAGCAAGCGCCATATAATTGGCGATAGTCGCAGCTCACGGAGACTGTCAAACGAAGACTACATCATCGTCAGCATGAATAATAATATACGCAACAACGAAAAGGAGTTTCAGCGGCACGGAAGAGATCTCCAAAAAACAGCATCTACGGAGGATTCATATGTGAAAGCTAATGCTGCAGACAGTCCCAGTGCCCTCACAACCCCTCTCGCCTCCACACCCTCTCGCCATCAGCAACTCCAAGACACTTCGCCGCACGTGCAACAGCGACAGCAGCACAAGAGCAAGCAGCAGCTGCAACGGAAACAGCAGCAGCAACTACAACACCAGCAGCAACGAACACAACATGCAGAGGAACAAGACCTGCTACAACAACAGCACAAACAACAACCGCAACTGGAACAGGAACAGCACCAGCAGCTCCACTCTGCAGAGCACGGGCACCAGCAGCATCATGGGCAGCAAGCAGACATGCAACAAGAAGAGTTTGAGCTGCAGCTTCGGCAAGGTCAACGGCAGCCGGTAGGACAACGGATCTCGTCCCACATAGTAGACAGCCAGGGTAAAGTCACCGGAAATGTGCTTCATCCAATTCAAACAAATTTATCAACAACAAGATGCGCCGAATTGAACCCTGATAAAGCACTTATCAAAGTAGTGACGACGACGACACAAAGAACCTGCGCAGCTGGGGTCATGCCAACAGCAGCAGCAACAGCAACACCAACAACAAAGACAACAGCTATGCAGTCACCCGCAGCAGCTATGCAAGCACCAACAGCAGCTATGCAATCACGAGGAGCAGCTATGCAGTCACCAGCAGCAGCTATGCAATCACAAGGAGCAGCTATGCAATCACCAGCAGCAGCTATGCGAGCAGAAGGAGCAGCTAAGCGAGCAGCAGCAGCAGCAGCAGCTCTGCGTGCTGCAGCGGCCGCAGCAGCTACACATGAAATAGCCCCGCCAGCAGTAGCAGCTGTACATGGTGCAGCAGCGGGCAGCAGCTTCACAGGCAATTCCATGGCCAGCAACAGCTATGCAAGTGAAAACACAACCAGCGCAGCTGTGCAAACAGCGACAGCAGCTATGCAAGCGATATCTCCCCGGCCAGCAGCAGCTGTGCAAGCGGTAACGCCACCGCCAGCATCAGCTATGCAAGTGGTGGCACCACTAGCAGCAGGTATGAATGCAGCAGTGATACCAACAGGAGGATATGAAAAATTGAAAGGGCTTGTACCTGTGGCGACAGCAGCAGCAATACCAGCGACTGCCGTACCAGCAGCAACAAGACTATTCCAGCCGGCCACACCGGGAGCACTGGCAGCAGCAATAACAGGAGGAGTACCAAGAGGACGGCCACGACCAGCGTGGTCAGAAACGGGAGCACCACAGAGAGCATCACGCTCTACGTCAAGAAATGCAGTGAAGTTTTCGAGCCGTCATGATGGTAAGAAGAAGAGGAAACGTGCTACAGAGCAAGTCCGTTTCGTATTATCTCATGGAAGCAACCCGAACACTTCTCCCGCAATGGCAGCATTCGTCGGTAGAACGACTTCCATGATGTTGACGCGAAGCGCGCGCTGATACACAGAATGCCTCTTGTAGGTTTTCGAATATCCGTCCATTATTTTCACTTTTAAAAAAAAGCATAATTGCAGTTTTCGTCCAACTGCTAGTCAGAGGAACTAAGCGTACCGAAAACGAAACTCGCTTGTGTGTTGCATGCAAGCAGTTGATTCTTCTCTACGACAATAATGTCTGCCAAAATTTTCTCTTTATAAAAAAAAACCAGCCCTTCGTACAGGCGCCTGCTTCTACGTTAACAGCTGCCAGCTTTCCTGGTCATTATTTTTCCGGTGTTTGTGGTGCTCCTCTGCTTTCTACAACTGTCTCCCTTCTGCTGCAAGCAGCAGCAGCAGCCGCTGCTTTCCTAAAGTGGCTCTCACGACTTTTTTTCACCATATCTATCCTACTAAGCGAGTCGCTAGTTCCTGTATATACTCTACTGTGCAGTGTACGATAGCGCCCCTCATAAAAATCTCGCCGCTGTTTTTTTTGTGACTTCGCATCTGGACGCCGAATTGTATCGACTTTTCTTCGGTTCTCTCTCTCCTATGCAGTCCCTCGCACACTCAATCTAGTTACCCATTTCTACACCAACAGCTGCTGCTGCCGCCGTTGGCAGAAATGTTGCTACTCAATGTATATTTATATTTATATATATGTATATATGTGTAAGGATGAACAGAGCGGTAGGAGACGGCCGGAGACGCATTGTAGCAGTACATATCGGAAATAAAAGCTGCCACTGCTACTGCTGCTGGCATGAAATCTGCCTGATGTGATATATATATATATATAAACAAACTGGTAGGAGGCCGGATGTATATATATATATATATATATGGAGCACTAGGTGTTGAAGCAAAGAAGTAGGATTTGGTCACAATCACGCTTCAAACACGTTTTCGTGCGCACACGGTCATAATAGGGCGCCTGTATACATCTTCAGATACTTTCAAGAATGTCTTAGGTAAGGCGGCAGGTTATAAGCATCTGAAGCAGCTGACGTGTTAGCTTTTGCTTCTGTTATTGGCGATGTGTATATATTTACTTATTTTTCGTCGTATCTCGAGTGGAGAGGTAGCATATCATTGTTGGGAGCTGCCTAGTTGTTTCCGCTGGTGCTTCTCGTGTTCTGGCTCTAGGCGTGCATCACAAATATGTGCATACGAGCCCCCATAGTAGAGTAACTATGACTCTCTTCACCAATAAGTGTTTCCCTGCTTTCTTATATATATATATATAGCAGCATAATACTCTTGCAAGCTCTTTATTTGTATTATCTGCTGTGGCTCCTGTTTGACAAGGTGAATTAGTCTTGTTCACTTGCACTCATTCGATACGTCTACCTTCGGCGGGAAGGGGACGCCCGTCGTAGATACATGAGAAGCGTTGCTTTCTAATTTCCTTTAGCGCGTATATGTATTACTAACGTGTACTGTCGGGTGTTTCTCTACATTCTTTGTCTTCTAAGTCATCTTTCTAGCAGTAGTTGCAGGATTAGCTGGTGGTGATCTGAGTATCGCTTTTTTCTTCGGTCGCATTCTACTACACTGGGGCATCCCACATGTAACTCCGTAATTGTTGCTTCAGGTGTATGTCAGTGCAAGACAGTTTCTGTCGTGTCTGCGGATTCTCTTTCTGCAGATGTTCATCGTCCGTTTAGTGGCGCCTACGATGACAAATTTTGGCTTTCAGCATCCTCTGGTGTTCGTACCGCTGTTGCTTGCTTTTCTCAGTTTCAACCTCTACCACTAAATAGTAGCAGCAAAATTTTTTTCCCGCAGACAGTGTGACAAAAGCACTGCTCCAGCTGTTGCTGCTAGATCTCCGTCTCCTTTCCCGGCTAGCACTAAGACTACTACTACTATTGCTACTGCTGCTACTAGTAGTGGTACTGATCGTGTAGCTACACACTCACTCTTTGCTGCTTCTTCTCCTTCCTTTTCATCTTCTTTTGATAATGCACGTCCTTTTGATCGTATCGCACGTGCGGCTCCCTCTCCTACCGTCAAATCACTTGCTCCACCGGTCGTTGCTGCTGCTGCTGCGGCGATGACCGCCACTGCCAATAATGCTGCTGCCGGTAGTGCTTCATCAACAGGATCTGATCCGAATCCGCGGCCTGCTATTTCCATTGGTTCTAACCCATTAAACATCGCTGCTGCGTCTGCAAACATGGTTGTTGCCGCTGATATTTCGGCTCCTTTATCTCCACGACGGTTTGTTTGTCCCGAATTCCGTAATAACTGCGTGATGCGACCACAAAAGCAGCACGAGCGTCAGAACCATCTGCTCCAAGTAAAGCTAGCGGCACTACAGGAGCGGCACACGCACTCAAGACAAACCTGCCACAAGAGGAGGAAGTCTTCCCCAGACAGCTGCACGCGCACCAGCAACAGCAGCAGCCTCTAACAGTGCTGCAGAGAGACCTACCCACACTGCGACATGAAGAAAGCCACTCTGATCAAGTAACGGGGTGGCACGCACAAGTGCATCATGGGGAAATCCTCAGTGATCCACAGCAGCGACACCAGCACAGGCTTGCAGTGCACGAATCTGTTATGTATAGCTTTTCTCCTCGGTATCGCTCCCTTCCTACCACTTCTACCACTTCTCTGTCTGACCGTTGTCGATAGGAGTATGACACTAATAGAGACAGTTTACAGTTCAGGACGGCTGCAGCAGCTGCTGCGGTGTTCAAGGAGCCGATCAGATATATCATTGTGTATACAGTACGAAGGTGCAAGCAGCTCGGGCGACAGGGCGTCACCTTTCGCTCCTCATACCTGCAACACAGCTGGACTCTCTGATGCATGCACTACACATGCAGCAACCGGCCAGTATCGCCAGGAAGCGAAACGAATTCCACGGAATCACATTCACCAACAACAGGATGCATGTTCTAGGTAACAGACACAGCTGCACTGACTATAGCCCGTTTAGCAATATACTGGGAGTGAGCCGTGATGCAAGAAGGCAGAGGCGCTGACGCTAGAGAGCTGTGTAAAAACTGCATTGCTGAAAAGTCGTTTGCAGCTTTATTCGCGCTTCCAGCATACGTAACACTACCATCCGCATCCGGCGCCGCGACTACTAAATAGCTTTCTCTCCCAACAATCTCCTCTGAGTGTGCTTCCTTGTTAAGGTCGGGGGGCTAGTAGTAGCCTTTCTTTGCTCTCGCTGGTGCTGCTCGAGCGTACAGCACCCCTCAACTAAAAAAGCAGCATGCATCTGCTAATGCAGTTTCAGACTCGGATTATCCTCTTCGCAGTTCCGTGGCGACGTCGTGAAAGTAGGTCTAGGTATGTACATCATAACCCAGCCTTCCCTCTCAATTCAACCCATACAGCGCTATTTCGTACCTGCTGCGGCTACTCTTCACTGTTCCTCAGTGACTGTAGTTAGTCTTCAAAAGTATCATCCACTTCTTCTTTTCACTTCGACCAACAGAAGACCGCGTATAGATACCGCTTTTCCACAATGTCTAGCTTCGCAGATGGCGAGAAGTCGTATTTTCCTGTGTTGTTTTGTCGGTTTTGCTTTTCTTTCGTGCTTCGGTCGCCCCTGCGGCAGAGGCTACTTGCCAGAGCCGTGTAATTTCATGCTCCTGTGGTTCTGCGTCGACCATTACTTACCCAGTATGAGTCTTTTGTTACGTGCTTCTGGTGCCTGAGTTGCTTGATTCCGCGAAAAAACGTACGTCCTGCTTTTGCCTGCGCTCCTGTGGCTCATAATTCATTCGTGGCTGTTGCCGCGGATGATTATGCGTCTACATTTCGAGGGAAGCAGCCCCATTGCTGTAGCTTTACTATTACAGTCGCCGTATCATCGAGCATGCCTCTACACCAACACACTGTGCGAACCTACGTATGGACACGTATAAACGGGTCCAAGAATGAACGATGGGCGGCGCTCTCAGGTACCGAGCTGCATACCTAAAGGTGCGACAACAAGACGTCTCTGTCATGGTTATGTTCCGCCATCGTTGCCTCTGCTCCTTCAAAGTTAGCTGTTGTGGGTAATGCTGCGTAGGTGGACCGACATGATGCGGCTACCCCGGCACATCGATGCAGTACCGATCCCCATCTAACGGCGCAGCAGCTGCTCGTGCCCCGGCTCACTACTAGGTACAGAAATCAGCTGCTTGCGTTGCGACGGCTATGTGTACATCTGTTTCGGTTTATCAAGTGGACGGCTTAGCGGCCTCTATTCTCTTTCTAGGCACACACAGCAGCCACTGCGGCTTCATGGTACACGCTCACCGAGGTGACTATTTCTTTGAGTGGAAAATTGCGGCTGCTGCTTCGGGGTACGAAAATGCACCGCAGCTGTACAGTCAACTGTCTCCATTGGTGTACCGTTTGTAACGCGCACCATGATGGAGAGCCAAAAGTGGGGACTTGTCAAATTGCTGTTGACGTGTTCCTTCTGTTTTTATGTAAGAGTTTGAGACGATCTCTCCACATACGAACGGATGAGCGTGTATCTTATGATCATTTACATGTGTCTCATGCGCCTGCAGAGGAGTCTCTTTTGTGTATACTTCCGCTAACCATACAGCAATAGGGGGATGGGTTTTTCTTGCGTCTGCATTCACGCTCGTGAAAACATCCCACTTGTAACTTTTTCCGGGAAATTAATCTTCGAGATCTGCTCACGTTCGCCCACCTAAACCCGTGGTTCTGCTCACGTTCGCCTACCTACACGCGTGGTAGTTAGTAGTCAAGGCCGTCGATGTCGCATGTCCTCACTCGGACGCGAAAAAACCGTCCTGGCTCTGCGCTTCAAATTGGAGAAAACTGTAGCTTGTGTCGCGGAGCGCCGAATTGTAGAAGCACGAACAGAGGCATTAATTGCTGCAATCCGTCCCTCCACCGAAGCGGTCCTTTGACACTGCTGCGGCCGTGTGCTTGGTGTAGTGCTACTGTAAATCTGCTTGTCGGGGTTAACGAACGTGCGACCTACGAGCGTCCAATTTAGCACAAAATATGCGCTCCGCTGCGGGATGAGTGGCTTCGCTTACAAGCTGCCGTTCCTGGAAGTTCTTGCCACAAGAAGCTTCGTACACACTAATAAGGGACTTCGGTGTCCATCGAGTTTGTCTTACACAAAGCACTTTCCCCTGTAACGTTCATCGCGCTAGCACATTTGTTAAAGGAGATGCCTATCCCGGAACGCGTGTGCGGTTGCTTAGAGGACACACGCACAGTTGGTATGTAAAAACAGATGGAAAGGTACTTTGCTGAATACGCCTGGCATTTCATTGGAAAATGCACAATGCTGCGGTGCCCACCTGCCACATCACTTCCACATTGAGACGCGTGCAGTTGAGAAAGGTGCCTTCGACGCGCACTAAACGGGGTTGTCGCGACCGACGCCCGCACAGACCAGTCGAAGCCACTTTCTTTCAATAGTTGTTACAGCTAAGGACGCGTGTCGTGCATTCATAGTAACGGGTCTACATATGACCTGCGGAATCTCGCTTGTTAAAACACAGGTTTTTCCCGCTGTATAACGCGTGAACACATAGAAGAAACCTTAGTAAGGGTCGGCATGATCTTAAGTCAACGTGCTATCCCAGTTTCAAAGCTTCGAAGATTTCCTACCACTGATCAGGCCGGCAAACAAAAGCCAGGGATGCTCCGGAAAGTGCATACACTGCACTTGTACATGCAGATTGCCATACGATGAGTTTGTCCCTTCAAGCCTAGGAGGGCCTCTCTTGTCCTCACGCTCGGTAGACTGCAAACTGTGGCAGAGGAAAATCCCGAACGTACTGCTGTCTCTGCGCGCATTCAGCGCCTCGCGACCGCTTACATTATTTCAAGCAGTCTTAAAGAATGTGTTCCGCTTTCACCTCCAGCAACGGCACGAAAATAAGGGTTCAAACCGCAGCATACTCGACGCGCGCGCCTTCAAGCCTAGGAGGGCCTCTCTTGTCCTCACGCTCGGTAGACTGCAAACTGTGGCAGAGGAAAATCCCGAACGTACTGCTGTCTCTGCGCGCATTCAGCGCCTCGCGACCGCTTACATTATTTCAAGCAGTCTTAAAGAATGTGTTCCGCTTTCACCTCCAGCAACGGCACGAAAATAAGGGTTCAAACCGCAGCATACTCGACGCGCGCGCCTAGCACTGCACCTGTGTGCGCTTCTCATCGTGTTCATCAGTCATGTAACTGTGTGGATTTATCCTGGTCGGAAACCAGGGTGAGAGCACGCGCACCCCGTTACACCACAGAATATCTACCATCTCATGGCGGCGACACGCTGACATAAGACCATTTACGCAGGCATCAAGCGTTTGCCTGTCCCCGCTATGCCGTGCGTACAACAGATACCATGTTGCTCTTGAATACGTCCCAAAAATGGAAAAAGTACATGACACCGTCGAGTGCAGCAACTAGACAGACGCTGCGCAAAAATATGCATGCGTGCGCAGCAGTTTCTTCGTAGCGCTTCGCACCGTGTAACGCATCATCATGAGAGTAAAGCAAAGCATGGACCCCTAACAACGCTACTTCGACATTGACCTGACGACGAGCTCAGTACAACCGCATCCCCAGCGGACCCCTGGCGAGACCACTTCCACACGTCCCAACGCCTCCTGCAGCACGATAGATGGCGCGTTCATGCTAGGGAGCAGACATGTGTCCCTCCGCTTCATTTGTAGTGTGTCTCCGGCGGTTGTCTTCCACGAAGGATGACTCCTCAGCACCCTCACCATCCAGCACACCGTCTGACACAGTGGATCTCCATCACACCTCTCGTGCCGGTGTCTATGAAGTGCTGCTACCTCTGCGCTGCAGCTAAATGCTCAGCTACTTCTTACTGCCTCACCGCCACTTCGAATATTCCCGTGCTTATTCCTCGCGTGCGACACCGTGCATCTCCACCACACCTCTCTTGTCCGTTCCTATCACGTGCTGCTGCCTCTGAGCAGCGGCATGAGTGCGAACATCATCTGCCTGCCTCAGTCACTTTCCCAGCGGGTGCTGCAAGGACTTTCCGTCTGTGCAACAGCCCTGCCTTCAGGAGTGTATGGCTACATACTAATTCTCTTCTTGCACCTGCTGCGGGTTACCCCTGGCATGCACTTCCTTCACGTCCCCGCGTCTCATCCGATCTCGCCGGCTTATGTGCTGGTGACGGTGCGGTCGCCATTCGGCGAATATTGACTGAGAGCTCGTAGTGCTCGTCGTGGTACTACAGTAACCGCTATGCACACCAGTGCGTCCCTGGCTACACGTGAGCTGTGGCTGTGACAGCTACTATGTCGAAATACAGTATCACCTTGCCCCGTGACTACGTTGCTTGTGCTCCTCGAAGTTCCGTCTGATAAAGGCGGCTTTCTCTGTAGCGAAATGTGAGTGTAGCACCTAACCGACAAACGTGTCGCTTGCGTCCACTGGGTGCGAAACTCGGTAAAACTGCGGCATTTTACCCAATGATGAAGAGACATGTACGGACAGGCACCGGCTGTGAACGTAGATCTCGTTCCTATTGGCATATACCAAAGGAACACCGCACCTTCGCTCACAATTACCAGTGTATTCACCGACTGAAGCCACAAATCAGACTACACGTTTCCATGACCGCGCGTTCACTAAGAATTCTCAAGTAGACTTCACTCAAATCAGAGGGACGAGACACGTGCACGGTTTTTTGGTATGTGCCTGACAGCTACTCAATACAGAAAATCTGGAACCACAGTATGTACCTTTCTACGTAGCTCTATGCAGTTTTGTTGGCAACTCATAACATACATGCAATCCATGTCTCGTGTAAAACACGCATATAAACGTAGGCCGGTCCTCGTACGTACGAGCGTCTTCCGTACAACTGACTTGTGCTCGTACCTACACGGTTCATGTAGGATGTACCGATGCATGGCGGTAATGCAAATATACGTTAGTTGAAATACGTGTGTGCTCGTAGCGGCAGCGTAGGAGCACGAAGACACGGCTGTAACTGTTACACTTCAGGCTGCTCCATGTGTGTGCTGCGATTAAAGGTTTGATCCCCTCTGTACTACTGGACGTATCTCTCTCCAGCTGCTCCTGCTGCTACTCCTGGTTTTGCTTATGCTGCTGCCCCACCCGGCTTCACAAATACCGGAGCGTCAAACTCTTTTCTACGCCAAAACGAATTCTCGCCGCCCGCACCCCCTTTCTTGTCATTGATGAGCCGTTGCCTTGCGCCCGCTGCTGATGCTAACCTACTACTGCAACCTCTCTCCGCACTATCGCCGCTGCTGTTGTTCCCTTGACTATTCCAGGACAACGTTGCTTCTTCGTCACCATCGACGGAGACGTGCACTTACACGCGTCAATAAATGCACCATCCAGCTCCGTTGGTCCCAGGCAACTTCCTTGACGCTTTTCACAGCTCTCTGCGTTCTTGGAAAATCAGGACGCATCACGTCTAAGATGGGTAACGGGGGATGCACATTCTCCTTCGTCTCCTTCCTCGTCAACGTCTCCCATAGTTTCCTATGTGTGATTCTTCTCTTATCCTTCAATCTCACCACCTTTTTGTTCCGTCTTCTCGTCCTCCGCCTATAATACCATCCTCATGAATCCTTCCCTTCGTCGCCCCGCCATCGTACTCCGGGCCTCTTCGACGCAGACCACCTTCGTCAGCAAAATGCTGGGTGCGTTGTTAACACCCCATCTCGGAGTTCAGGTGGTGAGCAAAGGCAAGCGCACAGTCGCGGCTGCTTCCAGCAGATTGTTCCTTCTCCTCATCATATATTGCCACAACTATGGTTCCTTTCGGGGTTCTGACTAAATGCGCGCCGCCCTTGTGGCGAGCACACATCACTGTGTCATACAGGGCACCATTATATTCTACCTCCTTTTCCTACGAAAAATGAATCAGATCAAACAATGTTCAAACGTGCCACACGGAACAAGCATGATGAGACACGATGCACCAAGAGCGTGTGTCTGTGTGTGTGTCTAAGTCTACTTGCGGAAGCGTCCCACGACTTCAGGCATTCAGTCGAGCGCAACCAAGCAAATGGCCGCTTCTTAAGCACATTCGACCGCATTCTAGCATGCATGTCCAACAACCCACAAATGCGGCTTCTTCTACACTCCGATATACCTGCCTCGCCCCCCCCCCCCCCCTCCCCCCTTGCCTGTCTGTCTTGGACGTGAGCGACTTCCTCAACTGTCTTGTCTCCGGCATCCCTGCATCCCTCTTATATGGGGACGTTCGTAGACGTGAAACGGGAGGCATGCCACTGGTGTGCCTTCTGCAGTATGGATGTAGCAATCTGAATGTAGAGCTCTTCCCACCCCGTGCCTCCGCCCTGCAAGTGCCTCCTACACGTGTATCTCACAGCTTTATATCCCCTACATTCATCTAAGCGCCTTACTCTTGAGTTGTAGGCATCTGTCTTACCGGTCTTACTACCTTGTACTTGACGCCAGCTATCCAGACGCCTTCAGGAGCAGCGCCCTCATCCATCGCTTTTTTGATTGTGCTTCCTTCATTAATCGTCATTTTTCCTACAGGATTGCCGTCTTCTCCTAGAACATCTTGTTCGTGGTCCTCTTTGTACAGAACTCCCCACCCCCTAGTATCCGTATTCGCCGCTGCGTAGATGACACCGTCCACTGCCTGACGCATACGTAAGACGACAAACATCATGCACGTATGTGCAAAGAACGATTCGAACACGACATGCTCACCTGCAGCGCACCAGCAAAAAATGTGCAGTTCTGTACGCACACCTCTACAAAAAAATAGGGTAACACAGAGAGGACACCTGCGATAGGTGTGTCCCTAGGAGTGTCCGCGCGTTCGCGCATACGTTATTAAAGCTGTCGCACGCACAAATGTGCGCGGTACGTCCGCGCTCTGTACAGAGACCGTCTGGCGCTACTGGTGCGTCAACAGGACCAGGCAGAAGTAATCTATACCCATTTTGGTACCGACAGCACGCGCACTGCGCACGGACGGTACTAACAGCTTAGTATCTGCGAAAAACCGAACAGCGAAGTAGACAGCAGGCAAGTGACGGTAGTCGCCTTGAACGCTTGAGAAAAAAACTCTCCACAACCTTCCTGTTTCTGTGAGACAGTGATGAATATCCTTTGGTGCTTCCTTTTCGTCGTGTTGTGCGTCTGCAAGAATCTCACAACGCACCCGCATCTCTCGTACTCACCATTCAGAAAGATCGCCCAACAAGTGCATGAAGCATCTCTACTGGTGGCCCGTCATTCACATTAACAAAGTCAGGAATGGTCCTCTTGTACAAACCATGTACAACGGTCTTTACTGAGAGTTGTTATACATATCTTGAGCATTCCCGGCCCAACACACGTTCACGGCAAGTCTAAAGATACACATGCGCGCGAGCAAATTCTTACCCTATCGCAGTCTCCCGCTATCGCCGAGCCGCGACCTATGTTACATAGGTGTGAACGAGTCGAGCCTCCTCCCCTGAGTGTATACTGCCAGTTCTACTACATATTTCGAGCAATCCCCGGCTCAGGTGACATGCACAGCATGTTATATTCTACAACTGCGGGGAAGCTAATCCTACACTGTTTCTAAATCTGATCAGCATACAACGTTCAGCCAGGCTGTCGCATAACTCTTCAAGCCCTCTGTTGTTGTGTCCACAAAAGTAACCATGAACAAGGACCCACATTACCAGTCGGTACACACGTCTCGCCTAGGAAATCGCGCACGTGGGTTGTCAGGTTGAAGTTTCATCACGAGATGCAAAAAATAGCAAACCCGAGGCACACGTCATGTACACACGTCCGCCTCCAACAGCTGGTCACGTGAGCTGACACGTAGGACCTCCCGATCACGACACTCAAAATACAGGAAACCCTAGTAATTCCTTTATTGTTCTGGCTTACGCTACAGAGTCCACCTGCACTACAGTACCCCGTGGCCGGCAGCCACTCCTGGCACATCTTGTCCCATAATTCAGGATCTGCCTCCTCCGTCATGGTGGCGACTCCAGAATACTCTCGACGCTATATGAAGTAGACTTTAAAGACACTCTAGCGATACTATTCGCCGAGGGACAACCGTGTTTTATCAGGGTGTCGAAAAAACGACCGGCAAGAAAGAGCAAAGTAATTACAACACGACGAACTTTTACTTCTGGTTGGGAATCTTAGCCTCAGTTGTGCCAGCATCAACAGCAGCCAGCTGGCCAGCTTGAAGCGCCGCACCTGAAGGTCCTTGCGGCTCTCGCCACCTGTGGATCACGTGCACCGGGATACAGAGCTACGTGGGTGCACGCGAGGCAATACCTGCTGCCGCAACTAGCGTGATACAGCGACACACGGGCGTACTAGAAACATTACGACATCCTAGACGAAGTCTGAGGGTTGCTCTGCCATCACCCGCCGGCTAGGCCAGAGAATGATTGTCCAGCCGTCTAGTACTGCAGGCCATGTCGGGATGACGCGCTGTACAAGCCACTCAGTGATGGTTTCTTTGGCAGCCCCGCACCACTATTCGCGGTAGGATGAAACCAGCGTATGCTCAGTCATTAACAATACAGATAGCGGCCCTGGTTATATTGGATGAACACATATCCCTGCTGTAATCGTGGGCGTTGTACCTCAAGGCAAGTTGCAGGGTACCATCGTGCGGAGCCTCCTGCCTTTGTGAAGCGCCGACGGCCTTGTAGCCAGCTCCGAAAGTATCAGTGTACCACAGCTACACGAAAAGGCAGAAACTTGAACGGGAGGGCGCACGAGGCGGGTCAACAGTCATTCCAGCCGTGAAATGCTGGTGTAGGCAAAAATCTCGTGTTTACGCATCTAGAGCGCTCAACGCGGTGTACCACTACCACACGCGACAGCATCAGTCGCTCAGCAGGATTGCGACACCGGAGGAGCAGCACTGTCATATGCATTACTTCCACCTCCGTGAGAGCTGCGGAGTATTTTGCCACAGGTGCAAACTGTTTATTTGTAGCGCGTAACTATAATTATGGTTTTCACAGCGACGGCGGTATTTACACACCTCTTTGTATCCTGCCGTACAACAGGATTTGAGAAGACGCTGCCTGCAGGGTGAAACCGACACTGGTTAGTTTTGTCAGCTCCTCGACACCAACGAGCGTAAGTGGATACAACAGTTCCTCCAGTTTGTAAGCATTCGTTTTGGCGGCGAGGGAACTGCAAGCGTAAACGCATACATAAGGCACGTCAAGGAGCGTGTCGGAGTTATTACAATGATTGCTGTCAGTCGGTAGGCTTCGTGATGTTGAGAGGGCGTGCGCGAGCTTTTTCTGTTGCGTACGTCACGAAAGCCATCGGTGGCGCTACTGGAGCAAGATACGGGTCGTAGGTGTAACTACTGGAGTTGATTGTGGGAAACGGTCTCTTCTATTGTGACCAGGACCAGTCGAAGTGTGATTTTGTAAGACGTGGATGCTGGACGCATCAAGGGTTCTGGTTGCATATGGCACTTCGAAAAGCTACAGAGGCCCTTACGAATTAGAGTAGTTCTCATGTTTACGTGTAGCGATGTAGAGTCAGGGTGGGCAACCCTCTGCATTGACCGTGGGTGCACCGATGTTGCAACGGGGATTGTTACACGATATTGATGTACGTTCTACAGTCGTCGATCCACTTTTTTGGGAAAATGTTTTAAGCAGTCGATGCGGATGTTTGGTGCCCCGACGTTGCCACGGGGATTGTTACACGATACTGATGTGTGTTCTACAGTCGTTCCACTTTTTTTGGAAAATGCTCTGTGTTCGAAATTCGCCGTGAATGCGGATGTTTGCGCCGCTACCGAGTCGCGCCGTCGCGGCTGAGCGCAAGTGGCAACCTTGCAATGCAGAGCCACAGACAGGCCGGTCTTGGAACCCCGTGATTCGCTAGTCTACACGATGTTTGTGCTGCTAGCATCCTGGTATGCATATTAAAACTCCGCAGGAGGATATGAACGAACAGCTGACAATAGAGTGCTGTTGCTTTCGGGCGCGTTCGCCGCAGCGCCACCCCATCAAAGCGTTGATCTTGAGCGGTACACATGCATGACAAAGAAGGGTCAGCCAGAATGAGTCCACACTGGCTGCTCTAATCAACATGAAAGAAAAGGAACCTCTATAAATGAAAACGGCCGCGGGCGGAGGTACCGAATACCGGCGCAGCCGTCACTGAGGGAATAGTACAGCGTGAAGCAAGGGGGACAGTGCTGTTCTTGCAGCTGCACTGCGTGCCTGAAGGCATCTTCGTGTCGTTGAGGCTTCTAGGTTAGGGTCGCGGGCGGAATGAGTCCTTTGAAAGCATTGCAGCTCTGTGGGGATCAGAAAGCTAGAGCGAGATGAGGTATGGTGCTTTGCGCGCGTCAGTATGCCGTCCTGTCACGGTGCTTCTAAGCACTTCACATCCATGATAGCAGGGCAACGTTCAACACGGACGGTCGTAACAAAGGCACTATGTGGAGTTGCACTGTGGCAGCACGAGCGGCAGCGGCGGAAGGAAACGCAGCAGGAGCAGTCGATTGCACAGAACAGCTATAGAGGGTAAACGGCACCAAGGGAGAAGGTGCAAGTGAGGAACAGACCTCCATTGGGCGGCCTCCTGGTGTGGTGGAAAACGCTCCGTCAAGGTAACGGCCGCATCACTGCAAGAGTAAGCGGCGGCACCAAGCAAAAAGCTAGCGGCGGCTGCGGTAGGCAGGACCCAATGTAGAATGTTAGTATCAACAATAAACGCTCCTACAGGCAGGCGGCTGCACGTATGTACGAATGGTAGGCGACTTTAGGCGAGAAGTTGATAGCTGCTGCTTCTTCAGACTACTGACAAGTTAGAATACCCGTATTAAGTATCATTCGCATGTACATACATATTTGAAGATTTATTGGTGGGGACTAATTCAGGCGAGAAACGCATACTCGCAAACACCGTACGCTGCGGGGCACGACACTAGCAAGACAGCTACCTTCATCGCTGCTGTTGTGAGCGCATGCTTACAGACGAACCAGGAAGTTTTACGTGTGGCTACAGGGATGAAAGGCATCTGAGCAATGTGACAAGTGTTTTTGCTACCAAAACGGACGCAGCCGTCCGCGACCTCGTCAACAATACTTGATCCCGCTGTACACCGGCTCTACGGTGTACTTGTGTGCCGCCTTGCTGCACCGCATTGGCAGAGAAAGGCAAATTTAGATGATAGCCCATGTAGGGCCGCCACTTGTACATGCAGCTGCTCATTTCGTACTTCTTCGAGAGCCCACATGGCAGCCTTACGAACAAGCGTACCACACTTGTCCGCTGGCACATACCTAGTTGGAGTTCCTACGCAACAGAGATTTTGCGAATGCTTGTCGATGGACACACAGATGTCTAGGGGGCAACGAAATGGCTGCACAGCAGCACAGGAAGCAGAAAAGCAAGTCTACACCCGCATCTCTGACCTGTATGGTAGAGAATCGAAGAGTACACCGGCACCCAAGCTGCTACGTAGTACGCCAAGGAAGTAATAGAGAAGGCACACGTTGACTACCGCTAGACCTATGGGAGCACGCAAAGGGTGAATATGCACTGCCGTTGTGCACTTGCCTAGAGGGCGGTCGTAGGACACAGCTTAGAAGTGCTACCGCAGGTTCGACCAGAAAGGGGCGCGGAAGCCAGAGAGACACAACCGATCCTTATGGAATAGACACAGCGAGCTGCATGCACATTTCTCTGATTTCGCTAGACAGAAAATCAAGCTGAGATAGACGAAAAGTCTCAATCTCTCTCGCCGCGCAACTGTGAACTTTGCCGAGAATGTGTGTGCATATATAAACATACGTATGTACATAGGACTATGCGTTTGCATGAATAAATACACAGAAAACACGTACACACTCTTTACATACGAGCTCATATCAGGGCGGCCATTTCTTCACGGACATGCACGGATACAACATATATATATATATATATATATATATATATATATATATATATATTTAGTATCACATTATGACGTGTTGGAGTGTTATGATGGACCAAACTAAAGCGATTCACATATGTGTGTATACTCCTGCATAAATAGGATACAGCTATACTCTTACATGTGTGAGCATCGGTGTACACTCATGTGGCTGGATCGACGCCTTTTCTTGTGTATGGCCTACAAAAGGCGTTGTTCACCAGCTGGATCGACACCTTTCCTTGTGTATCGCCCACGAAAGGTGTTGTTCGTTTCTGCAAGGTAATCCCCCTTGGATGAGCATGGATGAGCAGCTACCTGCAAAGGCATTGACTGAATTTTCACCAGCTGTATGTGTGATTGCTGCCAATGTTTTTTTTTTATCCAGATACGTCCCTCAGGTGCAAAGCATGTGCAGTGTCTGTGTGTATTTTCTCGCACGCGTCAGAATCATATGCATTGTCGTATGCCTGAGGGTGCATCCGCACAGTCCTTCATACTGTCATTTCAGCATTTCCGACCTGTCCGCAACTATGTATGTACATATACATAATTATAAATATATGTATATACCACCACAGCCCTTCCTATCCACGGTATATAACATGCAATATTTCTAAGTGTATACACAGACATTAGGGTAGAGAAGTTCACGTGTGTACGTGGAAGCAGAGCGGCGCTGACCGCTGACGACCTTCGCATGGACTCATACATGCTTTGCTTGATTGTGGAATCGATTCCCACATGTAGACCGCTTCTCCCGGTAGCACATGAATGAATATGTCACATCCCAGCAGAGGGACAAATGTATGCGTTCCTTTTCATTCAAGCACGGGCGCGTAGTAAGGGCGGCCCGAGCCCGCTGCCGTTACGCCTCCATTAGCGCCTCTCTTGTCCATGATTGTGTGTGGCTGGGTCAATACGTACTGTCCCATTAATAACCGTCCAGTGCCACTCAGGCTCCTAGCTGGCGTGCACGTTTATAGGAAATTGGCAGGAAAAAATGTATCCACGCAAACGTTTACATGGGGGTGTCTAATCTACGTAGCCCATGAATACGTTTGTGGCTGTCAGTGTTGCTTACGCAAACGTTTACGCAGGGTTTTTACCTTAGGTACAACAGAAAGACGTTCGTCGCTGTAAATTTTGCTCATTGAAGTGCAGGTGTAGCCTTATCTGTGGTAGCGTATTATTTTGCATGTTGGAAGCCAGTGCGAGTGCAAAGAAGATTTGACAAGCAGAAGCTCAGGTATTTCCCCTATAAACGGAGCACTCTGTTCATTACAAAGGGATGAGCATAGATGAATGCGTGTACAGTATTAATCTTATTTACTTGTCGGTTCTCATGCGAGCCCGCTCGGGATGATCCCACAGCCAAGGACAAGACGTTTGTGCAGCAGACACAACGCAACTTGAGTATCGTCCTCATTCCCACTATGCTCGCAGGGAGCTGACAAGTACTGCACTACTATTGCATGATTGCTGCCTGTCGATGACGACCCGTTCGACGCCTCGGGAAAGCATTTCGAGTCAGAGGCGTTGCCTTCAACGGTGACCGTGCTTCTCCTGGGTGGGATCGTTTTCCTAAATCCATCACTTGCCAATTAATGCATCACTTCTTCGTCGTCTTACCCTGCGTCATGTCTACATTCGTGCTGCGGGCTGTCTTGCTGTCGTGTGTGTTGCCGCGGTCCGTGCGGCTGCCCTGTTGTTAGAGCTGCTGCTTCTCCCTTCCGCTTGCAGAACACTGTCCATCTTCACTCATCCTCCTCATCACGTTTCGCACAGCTGCTGCACGTACGCTGTTCATATTCACTCCTCCGTACGTTTCAGAGAGGGGGTGTCCCCGCAGCTCGTGCACCAAAATTTTGTCCTTCTCTTGTTGCGCCCACCTCACGTACGGTCATTCTCACCTATCGCGCTCTTACTGCGGCAGCTACTCCACAGCACGTACCGACCAAAGGCGACCTTTTTCGGTCGCCATGTGTGTGTAGACTCTTACGCAATACTTGGGAACCCATGTAGTAGCATCTTCAGTTTTTACAACTGATACCCTTATACGAGTCGACCTTCAATCGTTGAGCTCGAGGGGCAACGAGGTATCTTAGCTCTTCTATGAGGTCTCAACCAGGGCCCCTCGTGCTTCTGCTACAGAGTGCACTTTCCCACTAAGGTTTTGGCTGCTTAAAGGATTGCGGGATCTCCAGGGGAGCAACTACACACTGATTTTCGTTAGTACGCGTTAGTGTGGATATACTAATACTTTCACTTCCAGGGTTCCTCCTCATGTTGCTGCAGCTTCGTTTGCCAGGCGCTGTTGCTCAGTGCCGCTGATCTTCACGGGTTTACCCAGCGGTGCATGCGGCTGTTTTGTGACTCACTGCGGTCAATTTTTCTCGATGTTGCACCTCCAATGGCGCCTGATACAGGCTCTCGTGTTGTCAGCGCGCTTTCCCGAATCTGTATTGATTTGCCTCTGCTACTACTAATACTACTACTACAACTACACACAGACACACCCTCCTGATGCGCGAACGAGGTTTGGTACCGTTGTATCTTTTGTGGGAGCACAAGTTGCAATGCTGACTGCCGTAAAAGTCGATTTTGCCGAGTGGCTTTTTGCTGTTGCCTCTCTTACTTGTCTGATAAGCGCTGCTATCTGCTGTAAGTGACAGTATGAGCTGTACGTCCTCCTCAGTACTCCGTTTCCTCACTACTGCTGCTTCGTCTTCGCTATAAATCCTGCATGCGGCACAGCGGCTCGCAACTTCCCTTCTTTCCTCTGTCGTCGTTTCCTTTTCCTCCCCCTTGTTCCTGTTTGTACTTCGAAATCTACGCGTGGCTGCTAGTTTGCACTCTGTTGTCCAGCTCGACAACGGATCTATGGCTACATTCGCTGTTTCTCCCCTGCCCGTGCATGCCGTCGGCACCGATGCAATAGAATATGAGAAGTAAACGCGCTCTGGACAATAGCCTCCTGTATTTTCACCCTCGTGTTCCTATCTCTACCTTCCCGTCCATTCTGTTTCTGGGTTTCGGTCAGTGCATTCATTGGGCGGTGTGGGTGCTTCAGTCTCCTGCCCACCAGTCCGGCCATCAGCTGTACATCCACCAAGTTCGGCTAACACTTGTGGGTGTAATGCATTTTCCCGTGTATTATTACCGGGCCGCATTTGTTGACATGTGTCTGCGCGCAGTGTGCGTGCAGCCGTTTTCAACAGTTTTTTACCGTGGACGTAGCTCTCCTACTTTCGCCTTAGTGGTCGACAGTCGGCAATGCTAGCTTCGCTTGCTGTTTCCGTTGCCTACGTAAGGCCGTTAGAGATACTGTGCATTCACACGCTACCTGTCGCAGGCCGAATGCTCTGCCCATGTATTTCCGTGTTGGCACCGGACACGGTCGCTATACAGCGTCTCACTATTAAGAATTATTTTCCGTATTGGAACAAATGAGTGGTGACCCGACCCTCATAGCAAAAAGTAGAATCGTATAGACATACATCGTATCCTTCGTTCCATGTGGACACATATATATGCAGGCGAGAGTGTGTGTTCGTGGTGTGTGTATATATATGTATGGATGCAGCTACGTGCACATTTGGATAGAACATTCAGTACACGCGAGAGCATGCAATAACATTACCGCGTGGTTTTTCGGTTTGACTTTCGGGTCTTGTGTGGCTAGACGTGCCACAGAAACCTGAAAACACCATTCTAGCAGCGGCAGCAGTTGCGCTTTGCTATACTGTTCTTGCGTCTGGGACCACGTACACGTGTACTCTGGTATGAGCGCATTCGTCGAAGTATCGATAAAACACGTACAGGACAATGACGGCGGATGTCTCTGTTGTTGTTTGCACGGATGCACACTTGTGTATTATGAGTATTCGTGTATGTACGTACGGACGTACGTAGATAGCCTGTGTATAGAATGTATACAAGATCATTCGCTATAGCGTGCTGCTTATATGAAAGCGGTTTTATATATATACATTACTTATAATATATATTTGTTGGCCATGCCGGCCTCTGCGACGGTATATATACACGTACACGTATACATATTGTGTAGACTATCTACAGAAACCGAACAAAAGCACTTTTATCTGCCATTTTGCGTATACTAATCATATAATATATATATATGTATCAATATCACTTCATTGGAGACATTATGTTTACGGATCTGTCTTGACATAGTATTTGAGTACGTCTTAGAAGTAGTTGTCAGTCGTATGTGACGTACCGACGACTTTCCAGTCGTAGATGCTATATGTGAGGGCTCTGTTGGTACCTAGTACAACTTCCCAGGATGAGAAAGGGGAAGTAGTCATCAAAGTTGTCAGTGTGCGCGCGAGAAGCAAAAACGAAAAGGAGGAAGTGCTGTTTGCCTGCGTGTGCGACTACACAGAGATGGAATGCTCCTCGGAATACATATGGGAGAGTGAGCAGAGGGGTGATGGAAACCCTTTGTGTGACTCTCCTGCCATGACGACTACTCGACGTTGTTTGACGTACACGTTCCCTCACTCGTGGAAGGTCCCCTCCTCCTCGTGTGCTGCTGCTGCGTCTGCCGCAGCCTCTATTGCTGCTGCCGGCGCGTCGGCCTCTGCTGTTGCGACATGCGCGTCTGCAGCAGCCTCTGCTGCTGCTGTGTATACTGCGTTCGTGGAGCGAACTGACGACCGTATTTTGCTGATAACGCCCACATCCTTGGAATTGTTTCGAGCCTCGACCGGTCTGCTTCAGCATCGTTTTCTACCTGGAGTCTCACACGCAGACGTTGCCGAGAAACATGTTTCGTCTTCGGCAGTGTTTTTTTCTTGTGCTGCCGTTGCCGCAGCAGCAAATGTGGTTGTTGCTGCACACCAGCAGAAACCCCTCCTAATATTCTGGGAGAAAAAGAGAAACACACCTTACTACCATGCCCCAGTCGCTGAGCTTGTACGACCGACCTTACCATTCTATGATAGCGGCGCTCTATCGGTCATCAGTAGGGAAGCTCTCTAGTAATATAGTAAAGAGCACTCCCTAGAGCTCTACTATTTCTCTACTACTGTCTCATGTAGACACTCTTCCTATAATCTTATACATAAATTTATAGCAGTCTGTAATTTGCTGCACCTAAGCCCGTCTTCGCGTGACATATGTGTTCATTGAGCTCCCGTGGCCGTGCCGATACTATGTATTGCTGCTTCTTCTTGAGTGAGCAGGTGCTGCTAGTACTGCAGCAGCAGCTGCTGCAATACCCTTGTTATGGAGTCGTATACCTCTTGTGGCCGTCGCTGCTGTGCCGCTGCTGGTGTGACACCATTTGCTGTTATCCCTGCTGAAGCGCTGCTCCTTCGGAGAGGAGTGTGTGCTGCATGCAGAAGCTAATGATAGTATCTGTTGCGTCAGGGTCTCCTGTCCTAAAAGAGACGTCCTGAACAAGCCTCCAATCACCTGGGCCTGTCGCTACTGCTGTGCTGCTCCTGCGGTTACAGCTGTGTTGTGCTGCTGTTGCTGCCGTGCGGATATGTACTCACGCTTCCGTTGCTACGCTGCTGTGTGCTGCTGTCCGTCTTCCCTGTGAGTGTGGAAATGCGGTGACTACTGCTGAAGGGGAAATGCAGGTGCTCTGCTGATTGAATTATTGCTGCGGCACTACTACCTGATGCATGCCTGATGTCTTGAATTTGTCATTACTAACTCCACTCCTCGCACATTATGCGCTCTTTCCTACTGTCGTATGTGTGTGTGTGTATCTCTCTCTCTGTGTAGGCTCCCACTGTTGCTCTTGTTGTTGCCAGCTGCGCTGTGTTTGTGTGTGGTCTCTGATTCCTCTCTTTCGCCGTGAGAGCTCAATGTTGTGAACTACAACAGTCCTGTACTTATAACCGGTACACTTTTCTAGAGGCCTTTGGGGTGTATGTACATCACATATCTCTTCTCAACGTTTGCAGCCCATAAGGGAAGATTCCGGCACGAAGACTGCTTCGTTGCTTTTCTGCAGCATATATAGAAAGCCTCATTCTGTCTTTCTACGTTTTCTCCTCTGTATATACATGTATATATGTATATACTTATAGAAGGGAAGAAGGAAAAGAAGAAGAAATTGCCTGTCTGAAGTGGGATGTGTGTAGTACGTATATGTATAAGTGTCGTATTCAACGCTCGTATCCGTGTATAGAATATGCATGTATATCCTGTTTTTTGAGTCAAGCTGTTTCTCTAATCTCCATTCTCTCTCTCTGTCTACCTCTCCCAATCCATATATATATATATATATATGTGAACCCCTCGGCTTAAGGCTCTGTATATATGTATATATAATTATATATACATGGCTACGTTAATGTAAAACACGTCACCTTCAATGGTGTGTCTATGAACTGTACCTGCCTGTGGAGGCGCATATTGTAGGTCTATTATGCATATACATATGTGTATCAATGAAATTGCTTTGTCTAGACATGAGGTATACATATTCACGTGTATATACGTATCCCGCTGGACGACAAATTCTGTGAGTAGTTTGACCTCCTTCATCCTACTCATACTCATTATCTGTAAATGCATATATATATATATATATATGTATATATATATACATACATTATATATATATATATCTGCGTGTATCTTTATGTGTAAGTACGTATGTATAGCTATATATATGTATGTGTATGTATATATATATATACACATATATGCTTCCCACAAAAATGTGAATTTGTGGTGTGTGTATGTCTGCGTTGTCGTTTTTTCCCGAGCTTAATATCTCCTCTTGCTGCGCGGTATTAAAAGGCAACTGCAGATGCATCAGAGCAGCTGCAGTCTTCCCTGGCCACAGACGCCCTTTCTACTGCGGTGTTTGGTGCATTCTGTGACTATGTATACATACTTCTGTACCATCAACATAGAGTATATCATCATTAGACTGTATTCACAATTCCAGGGACATGTATTAGTACCTGTTTGAACATGCCGCCTATTTACGTCTTACATCCATCACGCTCCATAGTGTGGTATGTGTGTGTCTTTGTGCGGCGTATATATATATATATATGTATGTACAAACGTATGTTGCTTGTATGTGTATCTATGAATGAATTTGTGAATGTGTGGGTTTGTAGATATATTGGTAAGTATATGGGGGTGTGTCTGTATGTGTTTGGTTTTGTGGGGAGGTATGTGTCTTTGTGCATATATAAATATGCGTGCCCCGAGCATATATATACGTGTGTTTGTATCTATGTATGGTTGTTTATATATATATATATATGTATATAGGGTGTATCCACTGTGTAATATTGATATATCTGCCTTAAGTGTATGTATGTTTACATATATATATATATGTATGCGTCTATCTTCTATGTAAAGTTGATATGTGTGTGTATTGTATATGTGAATGCTAGTATATATATATATATGTAAATATGCGCGTACCTTATATGTAATATAGATGTGTGTATTACGTTGGTTTGTGCGTGTCTGGTCTCTACAAATTAAAATTATGCCCCCCTGTTCCGGAATCTCCCACTAGTACATGTACCGCTGTCATTATCTTTCATTCTCTTTTCTACTCTGCCTCTTTTCTAATATTTCCCTCTTTTTTTCTCCTTCTTTCCTTCCCTGTCTTTTCTCCCCCTCATTTCATCTGTCGCCCTCTCTTCATGCCTCTCGCCTTCTCCCATTTATCTGTCTATCCATATATATGTATGTGTGTATGCATGTATGTATGTATGTATGTATGTATGTTTGCATGTATATATATATATATATATATGCATACATATATCCGCGTCTGTGTGCATATCTCCCAGTCGTTTTACATTCATCATGTATCGTTCTCTTCAAGTCTCTCTCACTTCATCTCTCTCGCGGTCTCCCACTCATCTCTTTCTCTCTATATATGTCGATCTCTCTGTCTATATATATATATGTACATCAATGTCCGTACCTCCTTATCGTTTCACGCTCATCATTCATGCGTCTCATCTTCTCTCCTTTTGTCTCTCACCTTCATCTCTCTCGCCTTCTCCAGCCCGTCTCTTTATCTCTCTCTACATATTATACACGTATATATATATTTCTCACCATCTCTCTCGCCTTCTCCGGCTCGTCTCTTTATCTCTCTCTCTACATATAATATACGTATATATATATATATTTGTGTGAATATCTCCTTATCATTTCACCCTCATCGTTCATGCGTCTCACTATCTCTCTCTCTCCAGCGCTCTCTACTCCTCCTCCCCACCTCTTCCCCTACATATATATATATATACATGTATATCTGTTTAAGACATGCGTTGTCGTTTCTTCTTTTTCTCTCCCTCTATCGTGAAAGAGTCTTTCTGTTTACCACGTGTTTCGTGTATTCTGAATGTTTACTACCTCTCTCGTATGAGCCATTGTCTTCACCATCTATATTTTTTTCTTACTCGTCTTTCTGTGGCAACCAGATCTTCGCTTTTCGTATATCTCTCTTCCCTCTCTGTGCTCGCTGTCTTTAACCCTTATCTCTCGGCTACATTCTTTCTTTATATTTACCCCGCATCAATACATATGTGTAACTACCATATGACATACACATGTATGTATATAAAATCTCATCAATATGTATAAATATGTAACTACTATCGTAATATATATGTATATGCATACCCTCATCAATGTATACATATATATATATATAGGTATGTATATACCTATATATATATGTATATATATTGTTTCCTATATGCTTGCTTTCTTGTTTTGAATTCGTTGTCTTCTCACTGTGCGTGATAGTGTCAGGACAAATTTTTTCAACTTTCTTTTCCATCTGGTGTATATCGACGGTTTTTGTCCTCCTTGCTTTCTCACACTTTCTGTCGAATGTATGTTGTTTTGATGCTTGCTTACCGTTCTTGACAGATGACAGCGCTGGCCTTCCATTCTTCAGGATACTTTCTCTTCGCAGGGAGTTGCACGGGGTGTTTGTATGTATGGCAGATCAGTAGTGTATCACAAAATCGTAACCAACGCTTTCAGACTGCTACTCACCACATGAAGTATACGCACACAAACCGAAAATACAAAAGCAACAACACTACCGCTTCGTGCCAGAAAACACACCCAGAATGCTCCGGAAGCTACACAGACGATCGAAGCCTCTCCTGCATCAACAGCAACAGCAGCAGCGGCAGCAGCAGCGGCAGCAGCAGCGGCAGCAGCAGCGGCAGCAGCGATGACAAGGAGGACGTAGAGGGAACTTTATTTTCTGTCTCTCAAGGAGAAGAGCAAATGCAAACTTTTTTTCCAATATCGCCATTGAGATGTTGTTGGGCCGCACATTACGACGCATGTGTACAACTTTTACTCAAGGAAGATTCAGATCTGCTGTTCTCTGCTTCTGCTGATGGCTCTCTCAAAATTTATCGACTTTTTGAGTCAGTCCTTATTGTTCTCTCTCTCTCTCCTAATCGTGTTTGGTGCTTCTTTTCAAAACCATTCGTCAGTCTAAACTCTTACATTGTCCTTGCAACACCCTCACTCGTTCCCGTCCCTATTTTCGGTTATACATATAAACATATATCACACCCATATAACATATGTACATATATATATATAGTATGCGATTGTATTTGAACATCTTGTAGGAGTAACTTTAGAGTGGTATGGGGTCACAATAGTAGTGACATGCGATTGTATATGTACATTACATGCTACTACGTTTGTATGTGTTTATAAAAGTAGTATACGATTGTATGTGTTTTCTACATCTTACCTTAGTAACGTCAGTCTATTGAGGCCTCTAATAGCACTGCGTAATTATAGGTGTACATTATTTCGCTTAAATACGTGGACCTGGTAGTATCTCTGCAGTAGTACTCTGTGCTACTTTATGTACAATATACATGTGATACCTACGTTGACCTACTCTATGTATATAGTAATTATATGTGATTATATATGTACAACGTAGCTACGTTGGTGTATTGTATGTAAATAATAGTAATATGTGATTGTATATGTACTTCATATATGTGGTAGTGTGTTTGTGTGTGTGGGTGTGTGTCTAGTGTATCTATATAATAGTTATATGTGATTGTATATGTACCTCATATATGTGGTAGTGTGTGTGTGTGTCTAGTGTATCTATATAATAGTTATATGTGATTGTGTATGTACGTCATATATGTGGTAGCTACGTTAGTGTACTGTGTGTATATAATAATATGTGATTGTATATGTACTTCATATATGTGGTTGTGTGTGTGTGTGTATACTGTATGTATATAATAGTAATATGTGATTGTATATGTACAACGTAGCTACGTTAGTGTACTGTATGTATATATTAGTTATATGTGATTGTATATGTACATCGTATATGTCATACCTACGTTGACGTACGGTATGTATATAGTAATTATATGTGATGGTATATGTACATCGTATATGTGGTAGCTACGTTGATGTAGTATATGATCTTAATGATAATATGTGTTTGTATTTGTTAAGAAAGCATCACAGGGCTTTACTACAGAAACGTGTGAATATGTTTAAAATAGCAATATGCGTTTGTATATGCAGATAATATTGTAGCTATGTTATACTATTTTGGAAATATGACAGTAGTACTAGTGATGCTAGTAGTAGTAGTAGTATGTGACTGTATGTTGTACTGGTCTATAGTACTAACCTGTCAATGTGTGGATGTAATTTAAGTAGTAATACCTGATTATATGTGTAGAAGATACGATAGCTACTTCAGTGATGATGTAGAGGATTTCAGTAGTAAGGCGAGTGTATACATATATATATGTATGTATATATATACATATATTAGACGCTATGCTGATTCGTCTGCAGGGCGGTCTTCGTTACAACGTGTGCACATATTTTGTGATAATTATCTCGCTAATGACTCCTCTGTGTCCGTGCAGCATCTACGCGTTCTGTTTTTTTTTTTCATTGTGGGTACTGTTGCTGCTGCTGTCACTATTAGTGCTGCTTTTACTGCTGCTCTAATTGCTGTTGTTCCTGCTGTCGTCGCGTCTTCTCTCAATAGACACACACTGGCGAGAGCTGTATGTAGTATACATATTCATATAATTCAGTATTTGTTTTTTGTGCAGCCTTAAATATTCGCCGGCCGGCTGTTACTACCGGTCCTGCTGCTGTCGCTCCTGCTCCTACTGCTGCTGCTGCTGGGGGTGCTGTTGCTGTTGGTATTGCTGCTGCTGTTGCTGCTGGTGTTACGTCTGTTGCGTCTTCTCTTACAACAAAAAACTGGCAATAGTCTCTCTATGTATGTACTTTTACGCTTCACATGCTGTGCATTACATATAATCTGTCAGGGTCGTATATATCATTAACAGTTAACTTCTCTCTCGTTGCTGCTGGTTTGAATTTTTGTGTTTTCGCAGCATTCCTCGATTCTCGCATTGCTTTCTTCTTGCTGGTATTCTCGGTGGTTGTCGTTGTTGTTGACATTTCTTATTCTGCAGCATTTTCGCCTTCTCCTCCTCCTCTTCCTCCGCCTCGTCTTCTACGTGTTTCGCTGCTGCCTCTCTGACTACTACGTGGAGCTCCTCACGGCTTTCATCCCCTTCCCCAATGCGAACATGGCCTCAAGCCCATCCAAAGCCAATAACGGCTATTTGTCCATTTCAATCGACAATTATATCTCCTGGTCTTTCTGTGGCTCTCGCTTCTGCTTCTCTTGATCGTACAGTGCGGGTATATATATATATATATATGAACACACACTCATACATACGCATACCTTGGTGTATATACAGACGTACACATATAGGTATGCATACCTCTTTTTTCAACCTGTAGTGCTCGTACCGCCGTGCAACCCTTTGTTGAATGTTTCCTGAATGTTTCCTGCTCATAGGTTCTCGTATTGTGTTGGTGCGTATATATATATATACCTGTAAGAGTGTTTCATCCTAGGGTGCCTCCTGCTGCTGCAGCAATTTACATTTTCCAATTGATACTCCCAACGAGGCCTCTAGTCCTGGTGTGTGTAGCTACTACTGCCGCGAATACTCTGCAGCACTGCTACTGCCGCTACGTTGCTGCTGCTGTTGGAGGGATGCCGCTGTTAGTGCTGGTGCTGCTACTGGTGTGGCTGTTGTTGCTACTGCAGTTCCTGCTGGTGGCTTACTACTGGTGCTGGTGTTGCTACCGCTGCTGCCGGTACTACGCCAGTGCGCTATATCACTGCTGCTGCCGCTACCTTGCTGTTGCTGCTGCTAGTTCCTTGCTGCTACCAGTGCTGCTGCTGCTGCTACGGCTGTGGCTGTTGCTGCTGGTGGTTAGCTGCTGTTGACGCTACTGCTGTTGTCGCTAGTGCTGTTGTTGCAACTGCTGCTGCTGTTGCTGCGGATGCTGTTCCTGCTACCGCGCTGTTAATGCTACTGCTGCTGTTCCTGCTGCTGGTGCTGCTGTTGCTTCTCGCATAATATATTTCATTGACAAGTGCATTGGAACTAGGTTGAAATCATAATATTGATTCGCTACCCTTCCACCAGTAGACACACTATCGATTTTGTGCTCTCAATAGAGAGATTCCAGTAGTAAACTAAGTTTAGCTCTCATTTTCTATTCTAAGAGTCGATACACGATGATTGTATTCCATTGAGGTTCACTCTCAGCCTATATGGCATTAAGTTTACCATTCATATGACGAGGTGGAATGTAGAACACTATAACATGTATATATATATATATGTATTCAAATTATTATCTATATGACAAGACGAAGTATGAAACACTAAAACATATATATATATATACATATAACACTCCTTACTCTAATTGGTCTAAGTGTAATAAGCGCTCTTAAGTTTGTAAAGAGATATATTGAGGTGATAGTACACAACAACATTACAAATTCTTTCTTGAAGATTTTTGTTCCTTGCATTTGAGCCTATCAGTTATTTTTCATGTAAAGAAAGAGAACCAAAACATCATTTTATATATCTAAATATAAAGATGACTACAACACTATCATACGTACACTACTGTATGTTTATTCATACCAGGGCTACAACACTAATATATATATATATATATCAGGCCTAGAATACACTATGTGCATATATGAAGAGGACTAGAACATTTTTGTATGTATGTTTGTATATATATATATATGTAGATATAAGGAGGAGTAGTGCACTATAATCTCTGTATATACAGGAGGACTACAACACCGTATACTTATATGAAGAGGGCTAGAAAATTAGAGTATGTGTATACATATATATATAAGAAAAAGGACTATTGCACTATTACTCTAGGAGGAGTAGAATACTCTAATCGTGATCAAAGAGGTCCACAACACATCTTATAAATGAATATATATATATATACGCATATATAAAGAGGACTAGAATACTATTATATATATATATGTGTATAAATATATAGAGGATTACGGTACTAGTGTATATGTATGTGAAGACCACTAGAACACTACTACATATATATATATATATATTAAGTGGACTAGAGTAACACTATATATATATATATTAGATATCCGTATGTCTACTACGAGGAGCAATATACTCTTCTATAACATATATACAGCGCGCATTACATTAGGTTGAGAGTGTTGCCAGAAACACTTCTTTTTCTGTGTGCGCTTCTCTCTGTGTGACGCGCGGGCGCGGTCGCAGGTATGGAGCTTCAACACTACTGGATGTACAGAGGCGTTTGCATTGCCATCCGTTCCCCGTTGTCTTGCGGTTATTTATTTCTTCTCGTTGAACACTGGCGACGAGACGTCAGCAGCCTCACTATATTCAGAGCGAGAGACGTTTTCTGGTGGTTCTGCTACATGCAGTCTGAGCACTATTCCCAGTACAGCGAGTAGCAGTCCGCAGGGTCTTCTGGCTGCTGGCTGCGACGACTCCTTCATCTACTTGCTGCCGTGTCGCTCCCTCCACCACTGCCACAGCAGCAGCAACAGCAGCACAAGAAGAAGCAACAGCAGCAGCAACAGCAGCAGCAGCAACAGCAACAACGTTGATGGGATAGGAGGACTTCTAATGCACTTGGTAACAAACGAAGAGCACGATGAGTTCCAGTGTCTACGAGGTCATAGCGGGGCTGTGAGAGCTTGTATATGGATCAGCAGCGCTCAGCAGAAACTGGCTTCGTGTGCTGCAGATGGCGTTAGAATATGGAGAATTACCTCTCATAATAATTTCTCTTGTCTACTACACATCCCTCATTTCTCTCGAGGTATAGAGATATATATATGTATATAGACTCCCTCCACACGGGAGACACAGTCGACAGTCATATTCATATATATATATATATATATTTATAGAGAGAGAGGGAGAGAAAGAAGGAAGGAAAGAAAGAGCAAGACATATGTATGTATGTATATATATATATATTTCTCGTCTGTCTGCGTCCCGTCCGTCAGTTCACTCGTCATATGTATGTATGTATGTACATGTCTGTACGCCACACACACACAGACACACACACACACGCACATATACATATATATAGAGAGAGAGATAGACACACACACACACAATCAGCAGTCAGTCATATATATATATATATATTGTTTGTGCACATGTAGAGACATCTTGTCGTATATACGTGGAAATAACGTTGAGAACGCACAATAACAATACATAGATATATATATATATCTATGTATATGCACATACACATACACAAGCACATATATGCAGGCTTCCATACTGAGTCGCACCATGGTGTGCGTCTGTACATACAGTTACTTACATATGTATATGAAGATCTATATACGTAGAGATCCCTATGTATATATACACACATATACATTCATTCATATAGACACATACGCACCCACGTATACACACATACATATACATACTTACATAGCCGTATACAGAGATCTGTACAGCCACACACCCACACGTGTACGCATATACATTCATACACACTCACATATACACGAATATACTCAGCCGGCTTTTTCGCGTATATCAGTTTTCTATGACTTCAGTGATGATGCACTCGACGTGTGTATGTGTGCGTGCGTGCATTATAGATGTCTATGACTGGTATTGCTATATACATAAGTGTATGGATATATCAATGTACACGCACGTACCTTTATAATTCGAGAGAAATAAGGGATGTGAAGTAGACTCGAGAAGAATATACGTGAATGCGTCAATGTGTGTTAATGTATGTGTGCATTATAGATGTCTATGCCTGGTAGCGTTTGTGTCAATGTGTAAATATAAATATATATATCTATATGTATATGGGTGTGTGGATATATGGATGTGCATGCACATATCCTTATAATTCGAAAGAAATGAGGGATGTGAAGTAGATTCGAGAAGAAAATATGTCAGCGTATATTTGGCTACGTTCTCAAGGCGTCAGGTGTGTGTCTGTCTGTCTCTACGTGTCCACATAACGTAAGTGTGTTGAACTGGTAGTCTTCTATGTGTCAGCATATATATATATATATATATATATATATGTTTATATACATATGTGGACACCCATATGTGTACATATATGTGTATATATATTAATATATTTAAAATTGTTTATGTGTATGTGCTTTAGGCTCATGTTGGATATGCTTTTGGTGCGTGTGATGGTAGA
>NW_026698822.1:0-43321 GCF_030435755.1 Ochotona princeps | reverse complement strand
TCCACACAAACGAATGCTCCACATGCGGGTGTCACATGCGTGGGTGTGTTGCCCTGCCCCACCAACTCCACATTCACAGGCAACTTCAGCGCCACAGCCGTTTTCAGATAGCCCTCAATGCAAAGGCTCTAGACTCAAATATTGGTGTGAGAGCTAATTCAATCAAGGAAACACTGCATGTTGGTGATGGGCATATTGAAGAAGATCAGCCGAGTGGTTCTTGTGGGAGAACAACTACCATTTGGCTCACTAACTTCACACACCATCAGGCTTCCAAGCAGCTCTCAAGAGAAACTCAGTTTTCACACTCTATGCTTAGTGCCCTTTGAGTGCATTATCTAGGAATGAACCTGGTAGAGCATCCACACAAACGAATGCTCCACATGCGGGTGTCACATGCCACCAACTCCACATTCACAGGCAACTTCAGCGCCACAGCCGTTTTCAGATAGCCCTCAATGCTAAGGCTCTAGACACAAATATAGTGTGAGAGCTAATTCAATCAAGGAAACACTGCATGTTGGTGAAGGGCATATTGAAGAAGGATCAGCCGAGTGGTTCTTGTGGGAGAACAACTCCATTTGGCTCACTAACTTCACACACCATCAGGCTTCCAAGCAGCTCTCAAGGAAACTCAGTTTTCACACTCTATGCTTAGTGCCCTTTGAGTGCATTATGTAGAATTAACCTGGTAGAGCATCCCACACAAACGAATGCTCCACATGCGGTTTTCACATGCCACCAACTCCACATTCACAGGCAACTTCAGCGCCACAGCCGTTTTCAGATAGCCCTCAATGCAAAGGCTCTAGACACAAATACTGGTGTGAGAGCTAATTCAATCAAGGAAACACTGCATGTTGTGAAGGGCATATTGAAGAAGGATCAGCCGAGTGGTTCTTGTGGGAGAACAACTCCTTTGGCTCACTAACTTCACACACCATCAGGCTTCCAAGCAGCTCTCAAGAAACTCAGTTTTCACACTCTATGCTTAGTGCCCTTTGAGTGCATTACTGAGGAATTAACCTGGTAGAGCATCCCACACAAACGAATGCTCCACATGCGGGTTTCACATGCCACCAACTCCACATTCACAGGCAACTTCAGCGCACAGCCGTTTTCAGATAGCCCTCAATGCAAAGGCTCTAGACGCAAATATTGGTGTGAGAGCTAATTCAATCAAGGAAACACTGCATGTTGGTGAAGGGCATATTGAAGAAGGATCAGCCGAGTGGTTCTTGTGGGAGAACAACTCCATTTGGCTCACTAACTTCACACACCATCAGCTTCCAAGCAGCTCTCAAGGAAACTCAGTTTTCACACTCTATGCTTAGTGCCCTTTGAGTGCATTATCTAGGAATGAACCTGGTAGAGCATCCCACACAATCAAATGCTCCACATGCGGGTTTCACATGCCACCAACTCCACATTCACAGGCAACTTCAGCGCCACAGCCGTTTTCAGATAGCCCTCAATGCAAAGGCTCTAGACGCAAATATTGGTGTGAGAGCTAATTCAATCAAGAAACACTGCATGTTGGTGAAGGGCATATTGAAGAAGGATCAGCCGAGTGGTTCTTGTGGGAGAACAACTCCATTTGGCTCACTAACTTCACACACCATCAGGCTTCCAAGCAGCTCTCAAGGAAACTCAGTTTTCACACTCTATGCTTAGTGCCCTTTGAGTGCCTAGGACTGAATTAAGCTGGTAGAGCATCCCACACAAACGAATGCTCCACATGCGGGTTTCACATGCCACCAACTCCACATTGCTCAGGCAACTTCAGCGCCACAGCCTTTTTCAGATAGCCCTCAATGCAAAGGCTCTAGACGCAAATATTAGGTGTGAGAGCTAATTCAATCAAGGAAACACTGCATGTTGGTGAAGGGCATATTGAAGAAGGATCAGCGAGTGGTTCTTGTGGGAGAACAACTCCATTTGGCTCACTAACTTCACACACCATCAGGCTTCCAAGCAGCTCTCAAGGAAACTCAGTTTTCACACTCTATGCTTAGTGCCCTTTGAGTGCATTATCTAGGAATGAACCTGGTAGAGCATCCCACACAAACGAATGCTCCACATGCGGGTTTCACATGCCACCAACTCCACATTGACAGCAACTTCAGCGCCACAGCCGTTTTCAGATAGCCCTCAATGCAAAGGCTCTAGACAGCAAATACTGGTATGAGAGCTAATTCAATCAAGGAAACACTGCATGTTGGTGAAGGGTATATTGAAGAAGGATCAGCCGAGTGGTTCTTGTGGGAGAACAACTCCATTTGGCTCACTAACTTCACACACCATCAGGCTTCCAAGCAGCTCTCAAGGAAACTCAGTTTTCACACTCTATGCTTAGTGCCCTTTGAGTGCATTATCTAGGAATGAACCTGGTAGAGCATCCCACACAAACGAATGCTCCACATGCGGGTGTCACATGCCACCAACTCCACATTCACAGGCAACTTCAGCGCCACAGCCGTTTTCAGGATAGCCCTCAATGCAAAGGCTCTAGACGCAAATATTGTGTGAGAGCTAATTCAATCAAGGAAACACTGCATGTTGGTGAAGGGCATATTGAAGAAGGATCAGCCGAGTGGTTCTTGTGGGAGAACAACTCCATTTGCTCACTAACTTCACACACCATCAGGCTTCCAAGCAGCTCTCAAGGAAACTCAGTTTTCACACTCTATGCTTAGTGCCCTTTGAGTGCATTATCTAGGAATGAACCTGGTAGAGCATCCCACACAAACGAATGCTCCACATGCAGGTTTCACATGCCACCAACTCCACATTCACAGGCAACTTCAGCGCCACAGCCGTTTTCAGATAGCCCTCAATGCGAAGGCTCTAGACGCAAATATTGGTGTGAGAGCTAATTCAATCAAGGAAACACTGCATGTTGGTGAAGGGCATATTGAAGAAGGATCAGCCGAGTGGTTCTTGTGGGAGAACAACTCCATTTGGCTCACTAACTTCACACACCATCAGGCTTCCAAGCAGCTCTCAAGGAAACTCAGTTTACACAGTCTATGCTTAGTGCCCTTTGAGTGCATTATCTAGGAATGAAATTGGTAGAGCATCCCACACAAACAAATGCTCCACATGCGGGTTTCACATGCCACCAACTCCACATTGACAGGCAACTTCAGCGCCACAGCCGTTTTCAGATAGCCCTCAATGCAAAGGCTCTAGACGCAAATATTGGTGTGAGAGCTAATTCAATCAAGGAAACACTGCATGTTGGTGAAGGGCATATTGAAGAAGGATCAGCCGAGTGGTTCTTGTGGGAGAACAACTCCATTTGGCTCACTAACTTCACACACCATCAGGCTTCCAAGCAGCTCTCAAGGAAACTCAGTTTACACAGTCTATGCTTAGTGCCCTTTGAGTGCATTATCTAGGAATGAACCTGGTAGAGCATCCCACACAAACAAATGCTCCACATGCGGGTTTCACATGCCACCAACTCCACATTCTCAGGCAACTTCAGCGCCACAGCCGTTTTCAGATAGCCCTCAATGCAAAGGCTCTAGACGCAAATATTGGTGTGAGAGCTAATTCAATCAAGGAAACACTGCATGTTGGTGAAGTGCATATTGAAGAAGGATCAGCCGAGTGGTTCTTGTGGGAGAACAACTCCATTTGGCTCACTAACTTCACACACCATCAGGCTTCCAAGCAGCTCTCAAGGAAACTCAGTTTTCACACTCTATGCTTAGTGCCCTTTGAGTGCATTATCTAGGAATGAACCTGGTAGACATCCCACACAAACGAATGCTCCACATGCGGGTTTCACATGCCACCAACTCCAAATTCTCAGGCAACTTCAGCGCCACAGCCGTTTTCAGATAGCCCTCAATGCAAAGGCTTTAGACACAAATATTGGTGTGAGAGCTAATTCAATCAAGGAAACACTGCATGTTGGTGAAGGGCATATTGAAGAAGGATCAGCCGAGTGGTTCTTGTGGGAGAACAACTCCATTTGGCTCACTAACTTCACACACCATCAGGCTTCCAAGCAGCTCTCAAGGAAACTCAGTTTTCACACTCTATGCTTAGTGCCCTTTGAGTGCATTATCTAGGAATGAACCTGGTAGAGCATCCCACACAAACGAATGCTCCACATGCGGGTTTCACATGCCACCAACTCCACATTCTCAGGCAACTTCAGCGCCACAGCCGTTTTCAGATAGCCCTCAATGCAAAGGCTCTAGACGCAAATATTGGTGTGAGAGCTAATTCAATCAAGGAAACACTGCATGTTGGTGAAGGGCATATTGAAGAAGGATCAGCCAAGTGGTTCTTGTGGGAGAACAACTCCATTTGGCTCACTAACTTCACACACCATCAGGCTTCCAAGCAGCTCTCAAGGAAACTCAGTTTTCACACTCTATGCTTAGTGCCCTTTGAGTGCATTATCTAGGAATGAACCTGGTAGAGCATCCCACACAAACAAATGCTCCACATGCGGTTTTCACAAGCCACCAACTCCACATTCACAGGCAACTTCAGCGCCAGAGCCGTTTTCAGATAGCCCTCAATGCAAAGGCTCTAGACACAAATATTGGTGTGAGAGCTAATTCAATCAAGGAAACACTGCATGTTGGTGAAGGGCATATTGAAGAAGGATCAGCCGAGTGGTTCTTGTGGGAGAACAACTCCATTTGGCTCACTAACTTCACACACCATCAGGCTTCCAAGCAGCTCTCAAGGAAACTCAGTTTTCACACTCTATGCTTAGTGCCCTTTGAGTGCATTATCTAGGAATGAACCTGGTAGAGCATCCCACACAAACGAATGCTCCACATGCGGGTTTCACATGCCACCAACTCCACATTCTCAGGCAACTTCAGCGCCACAGCCGTTTTCAGATAGCCCTCAATGCAAAGGCTCTAGACACAAGTATTTGTGTGAGAGCTAATTCAATCAAGGAAACACTGCATGTTGGTGAAGGGCATATTGAAGAAGGATCAGCCGAGTGGTTCTTGTGGGAGAACAACTCCATTTGGCTCACTAACTTCACACACCATCAGGCTTCCAAGCAGCTCTCAAGGAAACTCAGTTTTCACACTCTATGCTTAGTGCCCTTTGAGTGCATTATCTAGGAATGAACCTGGTAGAGCATCCCACACAAACGAATGCTCCACATGCGGGTTTCACATGCCACCAACTCCACATTCTCAGGCAACTTCAGCGCCACAGCCGTTTTCAGATAACCCTCAATGCAAAGGCTCTAGACGCAAATATTGGTGTGAGAGCTAATTCAATCAAGGAAACACTGCATGTTGGTGAAGGGCATATTGAAGAAGGATCAGCCGAGTGGTTCTTGTGGGAGAACAACTCCATTTGGCTCACTAACTTCACACACCATCAGGCTTCCAAGCAGCTCTCAAGGAAACTCAGTTTTCACACTCTATGCTTAGTGCCCTTTGAGTGCATTATCTAGGAATGAACCTGATAGAGCATCCCACACAAACGAATGCTCCACATGCGGGTTTCACATGCCACCAACTCCACATTCTCAGGCAACTTCAGCGCCACAGCCGTTTTCAGATAGCCCTCAATGCAAAGGCTCTAGACGCAAATATTGGTGTGAGAGCTAATTCAATCAAGGAAACACTGCATGTTGGTGAAGGGCATATTGAAGAAGGATCAGCCGAGTGGTTCTTGTGGGAGAACAACTCCATTTGGCTCACTAACTTCACACACCATCAGGCTTCCAAGCAGCTCTCAAGGAAACTCAGTTTTCACACTCTATGCTTAGTGCCCTTTGAGTGCCTATGACTGAAATTCTGCTGAAAGAGCATCCCACACAAACGAATGCTCCACATGCGGGTTTCACATGCCACCAACTCCACATTGACAGGCAACTTCAGCGCCACAGCCGTTTTCAGATAGCCCTCAATGCAAAGGCTCTAGACGCAAATATTGGTGTGAGAGCTAATTCAATCAAGGAAACACTGCATGTTGGTGAAGGGCATATTGAAGAAGGATCAGCCGAGTGGTTCTTGTGGGAGAACAACTCCATTTGGCTCACTAACTTCACACACCATCAGGCTTCCAAGCAGCTCTCAAGGAAACTCAGTTTTCACACTCTATGCTTAGTGCCCTTTGAGTGCATTATCTAGGAATGAACCTGGTAGAGCATCCCACACAAACGAATGCTCCACATGCGGGTTTCACATGCCACCAACTCCACATTCACAGGCAACTTCAGCGCCACAGCCGTTTTCAGATAGCCCTCAATGCAAAGGCTCTAGACGCAAATATTGGTGTGAGAGCTAATTCAATCAAGGAAACACTGCATGTTGGTGAAGGGCATATTGAAGAAGGATCAGCCGAGTGGTTCTTGTGGGAGAACAACTCCATTTGGCTCACTAACTTCACACACCATCAGGCTTCCAAGCAGCTCTCAAGGAAACTCAGTTTACACAGTCTATGCTTAGTGCCCTTTGAGTGCATTATTTAGGAATGAAATTGGTAGAGCATTCCACACAAACAAATGCTCCACATGCGGGTTTCACATGCCACCAACTCCACATTGACAGGCAACTTCAGCGCCACAGCCGTTTTCAGATAGCCCTCAATGCAAAGGCTCTAGACGCAAATATTGGTGTGAGAGCTAATTCAATCAAGGAAACACTGCATGTTGGTGAAGGGCATATTGAAGAAGGATCAGCCAAGTGGTTCTTGTGGGAGAACAACTCCATTTGGCTCACTAACTTCACACACCATCAGGCTTCCAAGCAGCTCTCAAGGAAACTCAGTTTACACAGTCTATGCTTAGTGCCCTTTGAGTGCATTATCTAGGAATGAACCTGGTAGAGCATCCCATACAAACGAATGCTCCACATGCGGGTTTCACATGCCACCAACTCCACATTCTCAGGCAACTTCAGCGCCACAGCCGTTTTCAGATAGCCCTCAATGCAAAGGCTCTAGACGCAAATATTGGTGTGAGAGCTAATTCAATCAAGGAAACACTGCATGTTGGTGAAGTGCATATTGAAGAAGGATCAGCCGAGTGGTTCTTGTGGGAGAACAACTCCATTTGGCTCACTAACTTCACACACCATCAGGCTTCCAAGCAGCTCTCAAGGAAACTCAGTTTTCACACTCTATGCTTAGTGCCCTTTGAGTGCATTATCTAGGAATGAACCTGGTAGAGCATCCCACACAAACGAATGCTCCACATGCGGGTTTCACATGCCACCAACTCCACATTGACAGGCAACTTCAGCGCCACAGCCGTTTTCAGATAGCCCTCAATGCAAAGGCTCTAGACGCAAATATTGGTGTGAGAGCTAATTCAATCAAGGAAACACTGCATGTTGGTGAAGGGCATATTGAAGAAGGATCAGCCGAGTGGTTCTTGTGGGAGAACAAGTCCATTTGGCTCACTAACTTCACACACCATCAGGCTTCCAAGCAGCTCTCAAGGAAACTCAGTTTTCACACTCTATGCTTAGTGCCCTTTGAGTGCATTATCTAGGAATGAACCTGGTAGAGCATCCCACACAAACGAATGCTCCACATGCGGGTTTCACATGCCACCAACTCCACATTCTCAGGCAACTTCAGCGCCACAGCCGTTTTCAGATAGCCCTCAATGCAAAGGCTCTAGACGCAAATATTGGTGTGAGAGCTAATTCAATCAAGGAAACACTGCATGTTGGTGAAGGGCATATTGAAGAAGGATCAGCCGAGTGGTTCTTGTGGGAGAACAAGTCCATTTGGCTCACTAACTTCACACACCATCAGGCTTCTAAGCAGCTCTCAAGGAAACTCAGTTTTCACACTCAATGCTTAGTGCCCTTTGAGTGCATTATCTAGGAATGAACCTGGTAGAGCATCCCACACAAACGAATGCTCCACATGCGGGTTTCACATGCCACCAACTCCACATTCTCAGGCAACTTCAGCGCCACAGCCGTTTTCAGATAGCCCTCAATGCAAAGGCTTTAGACACAAATATTGGTGTGAGAGCTAATTCAATCAAGGAAACACTGCATGTTGGTGAAGGGCATATTGAAGAAGGATCAGCCGAGTGGTTCTTGTGGGAGAACAACTCCATTTGGCTCACTAACTTCACACACCATCAGGCTTCCAAGCAGCTCTCAAGGAAACTCAGTTTTCACACTCTATGCTTAATGCCCTTTGAGTGCATTATCTAGGAATGAACCTGGTAGAGCATCCCACACAAACGAATGCTCCACATGCGGGTTTCACATGCCACCAACTCCACATTCACAGGCAACTTCAGCGCCACAGCCGTTTTCAGATAGCCCTCAATGCAAAGGCTCTAGACGCAAATATTGGTGTGAGAGCTAATTCAATCAAGGAAACACTGCATGTTGGTGAAGGGCATATTGAAGAAGGATCAGCCAAGTGGTTCTTGTGGGAGAACAACTCCATTTGGCTCACTAACTTCACACACCATCAGGCTTCCAAGCAGCTCTCAAGGAAACTCAGTTTTCACACTCTATGCTTAGTGCCCTTTGAGTGCCTAGGACTGAAATTCAGCTGGTAGAGCATCCCACACAAACGAATGCTCCACATGCGGGTTTCACATGCCACCAACTCCACATTGACAGGCAACTTCAGCGCCACAGCCGTTTTCAGATAGCCCTCAATGCAAAGGCTCTAGACGCAAATATTGGTGTGAGAGCTAATTCAATCAAGGAAACACTGCATGTTGGTGAAGGGCATATTGAAGAAGGATCAGCCGAGTGGTTCTTGTGGGAGAACAACTCCATTTGGCTCACTAACTTCACACACCATCAGGCTTCCAAGCAGCTCTCAAGGAAACTCAGTTTTCACACTCTATGCTTAGTGGCCTTTGAGTGCATTATCTAGGAATGAACCTGGTAGAGCATCCTACACATACGAATGCTCCACATGCGGGTTTCACATGCCACCAACTCCACATTCACAGGCAACTTCAGCGCCACAGCCGTTTTCAGATAGCCCTCAATGCAAAGGCTCTAGACGCAAATATTGGTGTGAGAGCTAATTCAATCAAGGAAACACTGCATGTTGGTGAAGGGCATATTGAAGAAGGATCAGCCGAGTGGTTCTTGTGGGAGAACAACTCCATTTGGCTCACTAACTTCACACACCATCAGGCTTCCAAGCAGCTCTCAAGGAAACTCAGTTTACACAGTCTATGCTTAGTGCCCTTTGAGTGCATTATCTAGGGAATGAAATTGGTAGAGCATCCCACACAAACAAATGCTCCACATGCGGGTTTCACATGCCACCAACTCCACATTCACAGGCAACTTCAGCGCCACAGCCGTTTTCAGATAGCCCTCAATGCAAAGGCTCTAGACGCAAATATTGGTGTGAGAGCTAATTCAATCAAGGAAACACTGCATGTTGGTGAAGGGCATATTGAAGAAGGATCAGCCGAGTGGTTCTTGTGGGAGAACAACTCCATTTGGCTCACTAACTTCACACACCATCAGGCTTCCAAGCAGCTCTCAAGGAAACTCAGTTTACACAGTCTATGCTTAGTGCCCTTTGAGTGCATTATCTAGGAATGAACCTGGTAGAGCATCCCACACAAACAAATGCTCCACATGCGGGTTTCACATGTCACCAACTCCACATTCTCAGCAACTTCAGCGCCTACAGCCGTTTTCAGATAGCCCTCAATGCAAAGGCTCTAGACGCAAATATTGGTGTGAGAGCTAATTCAATCAAGGAAACACTGCATGTTGGTGAAGTGCATATTGAAGAAGGATCAGCCGAGTGGTTCTTGTGGGAGAACAACTCCATTTGGCTCACTAACTTCACACACCATCAGGCTTCCAAGCAGCTCTCAAGGAAACTCAGTTTTCACACTCTATGCTTAGTGCCCTTTGAGTGCATTATCTAGGAATGAACTTGGTAGAGCATCCCACACAAACGAATGCTCCACATGCGGGTTTCACATGCCACCAACTCCACATTCACAGGCAACTTCAGCGCCACAGCCGTTTTCAGATAGCCCTCAATGCAAAGGCTCTAGACGCAAATATTGGTGTGAGAGCTAATTCAATCAAGGAAACACTGCATGTTGGTGAAGGGCATATTGAAGAAGGATCAGCCAAGTGGCTCTTGTGGGAGAACAACTCCATTTGGCTCACTAACTTCACACACCATCAGGCTTCCAAGCAGCTCTCAAGGAAACTCAGTTTTCACACTCTATGCTTAGTGCCCTTTGAGTGCATTATCTAGGAATGAACCTGGTAGAGCATCCCACACAAACGAATGCTCCACATGCGGGTTTCACATGCCACCAACTCCACATTCACAGGCAACTTCAGCGCCACAGCCGTTTTCAGATAGCCCTCAATGCAAAGGCTCTAGACACAAATATTGGTGTGATAGCTAATTCAATCAAGGAAACACTGCATGTTGGTGAAGGGCATATTGAAGAAGGATCAGCCGAGTGGTTCTTGTGGGAGAACAACTCCATTTGGCTCACTAACTTCACACACCATCAGGCTTCCAAGCAGCTCTCAAGGAAACTCAGTTTTCACACTCTATGCTTAGTGCCCTTTGAGTGCATTATCTAGGAATGAACCTGGTAGAGCATCCCACACAAACGAATGCTCCACATGCGGGTTTCACATGCCACCAACTCCACATTCTCAGGCAACTTCAGCGCCACAGCCGTTTTCAGATAGCCCTCAATGCAAAGGCTCTAGACGCAAATATTGGTGTGAGAGCTAATTCAATCAAGGAAACACTGCATGTTGGTGAAGGGCATATTGAAGAAGGATCAGCCGAGTGGTTCTTGTGGGAGAACAACTCCATTTGGCTCACTAACTTCACACACCATCAGGCTTCCAAGCAGCTCTCAAGGAAACTCAGTTTTCACACTCTATGCTTAGTGCCCTTTGAGTGCATTATCTAGGAATGAACCTGGTAGAGCATCCCACACAAACAAATGCTCCACATGCGGGTTTCACATGCCACCAACTCCACATTCACAGGCAACTTCAGCGCCACAGCCGTTTTCAGATAGCCCTCAATGCAAAGGCTCTAGACACAAATATTGGTGTGAGAGCTAATTCAATCAAGGAAACACTGCATGTTGGTGAAGGGCATATTGAAGAAGGATCAGCCGAGTGGCTCTTGTGGGAGAACAACTCCATTTGGCTCACTAACTTCACACACCATCAGGCTTCCAAGCAGCTCTCAAGGAAACTCAGTTTTCACACTCTATGCTTAGTGCCCTTTGAGTGCATTATCTAGGAATGAACCTGGTAGAGCATCCCACACAAATGAATGCTCCACATGCGGGTTTCACATGCCACCAACTCCACATTCACAGGCAACTTCAGCGCCACAGCCGTTTTCAGATAGCCCTCAATGCAAAGGCTCTAGACGCAAATATTGGTGTGAGAGCTAATTCAATCAAGGAAACACTGCATGTTGGTGAAGGGCATATTGAAGAAGCATCAGCCGAGTGGTTCTTGTGGGAGAACAACTCCATTTGGCTCACTAACTTCACACACCATCAGGCTTCCAAGCAGCTCTCAAGGAAACTCAGTTTTCACACTCTATGCTTAGTGCCCTTTGAGTGCATTATCTAGGAATGAACCTGGTAGAGCATCCCACACAAACGAATGCTCCACATGCGGGTTTCACAAGCCACCAACTCCACATTCTCAGGCAACTTCAGCGCCACAGCCGTTTTCAGATAGCCCTCAATGCAAAGGCTCTAGACGCAAATATTGGTGTGAGAGCTAATTCAATCAAGGAAACACTGCATGTTGGTGAAGGGCATATTGAAGAAGGATCAGCCGAGTGGCTCTTGTGGGAGAACAACTCCATTTGGCTCACAAACTTCACACACCATCAGGCTTCCAAGCAGCTCTCAAGGAAACTCAGTTTTCACACTCTATGCTTAGTGCCCTTTGAGTGCATTATCTAGGAATGAACCTGGTAGAGCATCCCACACAAACGAATGCTCCACATGCGGGTTTCACATGCCACCAACTCCACATTCACAGGCAACTTCAGCGCCACAGCCGTTTTCAGATAGCCCTCAATGCAAAGGCTCTAGACGCAAATATTGGTGTGAGAGCTAATTCAATCAAGGAAACACTGCATGTTGGTGAAGGGCATATTGAAGAAGGATCAGCCGAGTGGTTCTTGTAGGAGAACAACTCCATTTGGCTCACTAACTTCACACACCATCAGGCTTCCAAGCAGCTCTCAAGGAAACTCAGTTTTCACACTCTATGCTTAGTGCCCTTTGAGTGCATTATCTAGGAATGAACCTGGTAGAGCATCCCACACAAACGAATGCTCCACATGCGGGTTTCACATGCCACCAACTCCACATTCACAGGCAACTTCAGCGCCACAGCCGTTTTCAGATAGCCCTCAATGCAAAGGCTCTAGACACAAATATTGGTATGAGAGCTAATTCAATCAAGGAAACACTGCATGTTGGTGAAGGGCATATTGAAGAAGGATCAGCCGAGTGGTTCTTGTGGGAGAACAACTCCATTTGGCTCACTAACTTCACACACCATCAGGCTTCCAAGCAGCTCTCAAGGAAACTCAGTTTTCACACTCTATGCTTAGTGCCCTTTGAGTGCATTATCTAGGAATGAACCTGGTAGAGCATCCCACACAAACGAATGCTCCACATGCGGGTTTCACATGCCACCAACTCCAAATTCTCAGGCAACTTCAGCGCCACAGCCGTTTTCAGATAGCCCTCAATGCAAAGGCTCTAGACACAAATATTGCTATGAGAGCTAATTCAATCAAGGAAACACTGCATGTTGGTGAAGGGCATATTGAAGAAGGATCAGCCGAGTGGTTCTTGTGGGAGAACAACTCCATTTGGCTCACTAACTTCACACACCATCAGGCTTCCAAGCAGCTCTCAAGGAAACTCAGTTTTCACACTCTATGCTTAGTGCCCTTTGAGTGCATTATCTAGGAATGAACCTGGTAGAGCATCCCACACAAACGAATGCTCCACATGCGGGTTTCACAAGCCACCAACTCCACATTCTCAGGCAACTTCAGCGCCACAGCCCTTTTCAGATAGCCCTCAATGCAAAGGCTCTAGACGCAAATATGGTGTGAGAGCTAATTCAATCAAGGAAACACTGCATGTTGGTGAAGGGCATATTGAAGAAGGATCAGCCGAGTGGTTCTTGTGGGAGAACAACTCCATTTGGCTCACTAACTTCACACACCATCAGGCTTCCAAGCAGCTCTCAAGGAAACTCAGTTTTCACACTCTATGCTTAGTGCCCTTTGTTGAGTGCATTATCTAGGAATGATCCTGGTAGAGCATCCCACACAAACAAATGCTCCACATGCGGGTTTCACATGCCACCAACTCCACATTCTCAGGCAACTTCAGCGCCACAGCCGTTTTCAGATAGCCCTCAATGCAAAGGCTCTAGACGCAAATATTGGTGTGAGAGCTAATTCAATCAAGGAAACACTGCATGTTGGTGAAGGGCATATTGAAGAAGGATCAGCCGAGTGGTTCTTGTGGGAGAACAACTCCATTTGGCTCACTAACTTCACACACCATCAGGCTTCCAAGCAGCTCTCAAGGAAACTCAGTTTTCACACTCTATGCTTAGTGCCCTTTGAGTGCATTATCTAGGAATGAACCTGGTAGAGCATCCCACACAAACGAATGCTCCACATGCGGGTTTCACAAGCCACCAACTCCACATTCTCAGGCAACTTCAGCGCCACAGCCGTTTTCAGATAGCCCTCAATGCAAAGGCTCTAGACGCAAATATGGTGTGAGAGCTAATTCAATCAAGGAAACACTGCATGTTTGTGAAGGGCATATTGAAGAAGGATCAGCCGAGTGGTTCTTGTGGGAGAACAACTCCATTTGGCTCACTAACTTCACACACCATCAGGCTTCCAAGCAGTTCTCAAGGAAACTCAGTTTTCACACTCTATGCTTAGTGCCCTTTGAGTGCCTAGGACTGAAATTCAGCTGGTAGACCATCCCACACAAACGAATGCTCCACATGCTGGTTTCACATGCCACCAACTCCACATTCACAGGCAACTTCAGCGCCACAGCCGTTTTCAGATAGCCCTCAATACAAATGCTCTAGACGCAAATATTGGTGTGAGAGCTAATTCAATCAAGGAAACACTGCATGTTGGTGAAGGGCATATTGAAGAAGGATCAGCCGAGTGGTTCTTGTGGGAGAACAACTCCATTTGGCTCACTAACTTCACACACCATCAGGCTTCCAAGCAGCTCTCAAGGAAACTCAGTTTACACACTCTATGCTTAGTGCCCTTTGAGTGCATTATCTAGGAATGAACCTGGTAGAGCATCCCACACAAACGAATGCTCCACATGCGGGTTTCACATGCCACCAACTCCACATTCACAGGCAACTTCAGCGCCACAGCCGTTTTCAGATAGCCCTCAATGCAAAGGCTCTAGACGCAAATATTGGTGTGAGAGCTAATTCAATCAAGGAAACACTGCATGTTGGTGAAGGGCATATTGAAGAAGGATCAGCCGAGTGGTTCTTGTGGGAGAACAACTCCATTTGGCTCACTAACTTCACACACCATCAGGCTTCCAAGCAGCTCTCAAGGAAACTCATTTTACACAGTCTATGCTTAGTGCCCTTTGAGTGCATTATCTAGGAATGAACCTGGTAGAGCATCCCACACAAATGAATGCTCCACATGCGGGTTTCACATGCCACCAACTCCACATTCTCAGGCAACTTCAGCGCCACAGCCGTTTTCAGATAGCCCTCAATGCAAAGGCTCTAGACGCAAATATTGGTGTGAGAGCTAATTCAATCAAGGAAACACTGCATGTTGGTGAAGGGCATATTGAAGAAGGATCAGCCGAGTGGTTCTTGTGGGAGAACAACTCCATTTGGCTCACTAACTTCACACACCATCAGGCTTCCAAGCAGCTCTCAAGAAAACTCAGTTTTCACACTCTATGCTTAGTGCCCTTTGAGTGCATTATCTAGGAATGAACCTGGTAGAGCATCCCACACAAACAAATGCTCCACATGCGGGTTTCACATGCCACCAACTCCACATTCACAGGCAACTTCAGCGCCACAGCCGTTTTCAGATAGCCCTCAATGCAAAGGCTCTAGACACAAATATTGGTGTGAGAGCTAATTCAATCAAGGAAACATTGCATGTTGGTGAAGGGCATATTGAAGAAGGATCAGCCGAGTGGTTCTTGTGGGAGAACAACTCCATTTGGCTCACTAGCTTCACACACCATCAGGCTTCTAAGCAGCTCTCAAGGAAACTCAGTTTGCACACTCTATGCTTAGTGCCCTTTGAGTGCCTAGGACTGAAATTAAGCTGGTAGAGCATCCCACACAAACGAATGCTCCACATGCGGGTTTCACATGCCACCAACTCCACATTGACAGGCAACTTCAGCGCCACAGCCGTTTTCAGATAGCCCTCAATGCAAAGGCTCTAGACACAAATATTGGTGTGAGAGCTAATTCAATCAAGGAAACACTGCATGTTGGTGAAGGGCATATTGAAGAAGGATCAGCCGAGTGGTTCTTGTGGGAGAACAACTCCATTTGGCTCACTAACTTCACACACCATCAGGCTTCCAAGCAGCTCTCAAGGAAACTCAGTTTTCACACTCTATGCTTAGTGCCCTTTGAGTGCATTATCTAGGAATGAACCTGGTAGAGCATCCCACACAAACGAATGCTCCACATGCGGGTTTCACATGCCACCAACTCCACATTCTCAGGCAACTTCAGCACCACAGCCATTTTCAGATAGCCCTCAATGCAAAGGCTCTAGACACAAATATTGGTATGAGAGCTAATTCAATCAAGGAAACACTGCATGTTGGTGAAGGGCATATTGAAGAAGGATCAGCCGAGTGGTTCTTGTGGGAGAACAACTCCATTTGGCTCACTAACTTCACACACCATCAGGCTTCCAAGCAGCTCTCAAGGAAACTCAGTTTTCACACTCTATGCTTAGTGCCCTTTGAGTGCCTAGGACTGAAATTCAGCTGGTAGACCATCCCACACAAACAAATGCTCCACATGCTGGTTTCACATGCCACCAACTCCACATTCACAGGCAACTTCAGCGCCACAGCCGTTTTCAGATAGCCCTCAATGCAAAGGCTCTAGACACAAATATTGGTGTGAGAGCTAATTCAATCAAGGAAACACTGCATGTTGGTGAAGGGCATATTGAAGAAGGATCAGCCGAGTGGTTCTTGTGGGAGAACAACTCCATTTGGCTCACTAACTTCACACACCATCAGGCTTCCAAGCAGCTCTCAAGGAAACTCAGTTTTCACACTCTATGCTTAGTGCCCTTTGAGTGCATTAACTAGGAATGAACCTGGTAGAGCATCCCACAAAAACGAATGCTCCACATGCGGGTTTCACATGCCACCAACTCCACATTCACAGGCAACTTCAGCGCCACAGCTGTTTTCAGATAGCCCTCAATGCAAAGGCTCTAGACACAAGTATTTGTGTGAGAGCTAATTCAATCAAGGAAACACTGCATGTTGGTGAAGGGCATATTGAAGAAGGATCAGCCAAGTGGTTCTTGTGGGAGAGCAACTCCATTTGGCTCACTAACTTCACACACCATCAGGCTTCTAAGCAGCTCTCAAGGAAACTCAGTTTTCACACTCTATGCTTAGTGCCCTTTGAGTGCATTATCTAGGAATGAACCTGGTAGAGCATCCCACACAAACGAATGCTCCACATGCGGGTTTCACATGCCACCAACTCCACATTCACAGGCAACTTCAGCGCCACAGCCGTTTTCAGATAGCCCTCAATGCAAAGGCTCTAGACGCAAATATTGGTGTGAGAGCTAATTCAATCAAGGAAACACTGCATGTTGGTGAAGGGCATATTGAAGAAGGATCAGCCGAGTGGTTCTTGTGGGAGAACAACTCCATTTGGCTCACTAACTTCACACACCATCAGGTTTCCAAGCAGCTCTCAAGGAAACTCAGTTTTCACACTCTATGCTTAGTGCCCTTTGAGTGCATTATCTAGGAATGAACCTGGTAGAGCATCCCACACAAACGAATGCTCCACATGCGGGTTTCACATGCCACCAACTCCACATTCACAGGCAACTTCAGCGCCACAGCCGTTTTCAGATAGCCCTCAATGCAAAGGCTCTAGACACAAATATTGGTGTGAGAGCTAATTCAATCAAGGAAACATTGCATGTTGGTGAAGGGCATATTGAAGAAGGATCAGCCGAGTTGTTCTTGTGGGAGAACAACTCCATTTGGCTCACTAGCTTCACACACCATCAGGCTTCTAAGCAGCTCTCAAGGAAACTCAGTTTGCACACTCTATGCTTAGTGCCCTTTGAGTGCCTAGGACTGAAATTAAGCTGGTAGAGCATCCCACACAAACGAATGCTCCACATGCGGGTTTCACATGCCACCAACTCCACATTCACAGGCAACTTCAGCGCCACAGCCGTTTTCAGATAGCCCTCAATGCAAAGGCTCTAGACGCAAATATTGGTGTGAGAGCTAATTCAATCAAGGAAACACTGCATGTTGGTGAAGGGCATATTGAAGAAGGATCAGCCGAGTGGTTCTTGTGGGAGAACAACTCCATTTGGCTCACTAACTTCACACACCATCAGGTTTCCAAGCAGCTCTCAAGGAAACTCAGTTTTCACACTCTATGCTTAGTGCCCTTTGAGTGCATTATCTAGGAATGAACCTGGTAGAGCATCCCACACAAACGAATGCTCCACATGCGGGTTTCACATGCCACCAACTCCACATTCACAGGCAACTTCAGCGCCACAGCCGTTTTCAGATAGCCCTCAATGCAAAGGCTCTAGACACAAATATTGGTGTGAGAGCTAATTCAATCAAGGAAACATTGCATGTTGGTGAAGGGCATATTGAAGAAGGATCAGCCGAGTTGTTCTTGTGGGAGAACAACTCCATTTGGCTCACTAGCTTCACACACCATCAGGCTTCTAAGCAGCTCTCAAGGAAACTCAGTTTGCACACTCTATGCTTAGTGCCCTTTGAGTGCCTAGGACTGAAATTAAGCTGGTAGAGCATCCCACACAAACGAATGCTCCACATGCGGGTTTCACATGCCACCAACTCCACATTCACAGGCAACTTCAGCGCCACAGCCGTTTTCAGATAGCCCTCAATGCAAAGGCTCTAGACGCAAATATTGGTGTGAGAGCTAATTCAATCAAGGAAACACTGCATGTTGGTGAAGGGCATATTGAAGAAGGATCAGCCGAGTGGTTCTTGTGGGAGAACAACTCCATTTGGCTCACTAACTTCACACACCATCAGGCTTCCAAGCAGCTCTCAAGGAAACTCAGTTTTCACACTCTATGCTTAGTGCCCTTTGAGTGCATTATCTAGGAATGAACCTGGTAGAGCATCCCACACAAACAAATGCTCCACATGCGGGTTTCACATGCCACCAACTCCACATTGACAGGCAACTACAGCGCCACAGCCGTTTTCAGATAGCCCTCAATGCAAAGGCTCTAGACGCAAATATTGGTGTGAGAGCTAATTCAATCAAGGAAACACTGCATGTTGGTGAAGGGCATATTGAAGAAGGATCAGCCAAGTGGTTCTTGTGGGAGAACAACTCCATTTGGCTCACTAACTTCACACACCATCAGGCTTCCAAGCAGCTCTCAAGGAAACTCAGTTTTCACACTCTATGCTTAGTGCCCTTTGAGTGCATTATCTAGGAATGAACCTGGTAGAGCATCCCACACAAACGAATGCTCCACATGCGGGTTTCACATGCCACCAACTCCACATTCACAGGCAACTTCAGCGCCACAGCCGTTTTCAGATAGCCCTCAATGCAAAGGCTCTAGACGCAAATATTGGTGTGAGAGCTAATTCAATCAAGGAAACACTGCATGTTGGTGAAGGGCATATTGAAGAAGGATCAGTCGAGTGGTTCTTGTGGGAGAACAACTCCATTTGGCTCACTAACTTCACACACCATCAGGCTTCTAAGCATCTCTCAAGGAAACTCAGTTTTCACACTCTATGCTTAGTGCCCTTTGAGTGCCTAGGACTGAAATTAAGCTGGTAGACCATCCCACACAAACGAATGCTCCACATGCGGGTTTCACATGCCACCAACTCCACATTGACAGGCAACTTCAGCGCCACAGCCGTTTTCAGATAGCCCTCAATGCAAAGGCTCTAGACACAAATATTGGTGTGAGAGCTAATTCAATCAAGGAAACACTGCATGTTGGTGAAGGGCATATTGAAGAAGGATCAGCCGAGTGGTTCTTGTGGGAGAACAACTCCATTTGGCTCACTAACTTCACACACCATCAGGCTTCCAAGCAGCTCTCAAGGAAACTCAGTTTTCACACTCTATGCTTAGTGCCCTTTGAGTGCATTATCTAGGAATGAACCTGGTAGAGCATCCCACACAAACGAATGCTCCACATGCGGGTTTCACATGCCACCAACTCCACATTCTCAGGCAACTTCAGCACCACAGCCATTTTCAGATAGCCCTCAATGCAAAGGCTCTAGACACAAATATTGGTATGAGAGCTAATTCAATCAAGGAAACACTGCATGTTGGTGAAGGGCATATTGAAGAAGGATCAGCCGAGTGGTTCTTGTGGGAGAACAACTCCATTTGGCTCACTAACTTCACACACCATCAGGCTTCCAAGCAGCTCTCAAGGAAACTCAGTTTTCACACTCTATGCTTAGTGCCCTTTGAGTGCCTAGGACTGAAATTCAGCTGGTAGACCATCCCACACAAACAAATGCTCCACATGCTGGTTTCACATGCCACCAACTCCACATTCACAGGCAACTTCAGCGCCACAGCCGTTTTCAGATAGCCCTCAATGCAAAGGCTCTAGACGCAAATATTGGTGTGAGAGCTAATTCAATCAAGGAAACACTGCATGTTGGTGAAGGGCATATTGAAGAAGGATCAGCCGAGTGGTTCTTGTGGGAGAACAACTCCATTTGGCTCACTAACTTCACACACCATCAGGCTTCCAAGCAGCTCTCAAGGAAACTCAGTTTTCACACTCTATGCTTAGTGCCCTTTGAGTGCATTAACTAGGAATGAACCTGGTAGAGCATCCCACAAAAACGAATGCTCCACATGCGGGTTTCACATGCCACCAACTCCACATTCACAGGCAACTTCAGCGCCACAGCTGTTTTCAGATAGCCCTCAATGCAAAGGCTCTAGACACAAGTATTTGTGTGAGAGCTAATTCAATCAAGGAAACACTGCATGTTGGTGAAGGGCATATTGAAGAAGGATCAGCCAAGTGGTTCTTGTGGGAGAGCAACTCCATTTGGCTCACTAACTTCACACACCATCAGGCTTCTAAGCAGCTCTCAAGGAAACTCAGTTTTCACACTCTATGCTTAGTGCCCTTTGAGTGCATTATCTAGGAATGAACCTGGTAGAGCATCCCACACAAACGAATGCTCCACATGCGGGTTTCACATGCCACCAACTCCACATTCACAGGCAACTTCAGCGCCACAGCCGTTTTCAGATAGCCCTCAATGCAAAGGCTCTAGACGCAAATATTGGTGTGAGAGCTAATTCAATCAAGGAAACACTGCATGTTGGTGAAGGGCATATTGAAGAAGGATCAGCCGAGTGGTTCTTGTGGGAGAACAACTCCATTTGGCTCACTAACTTCACACACCATCAGGTTTCCAAGCAGCTCTCAAGGAAACTCAGTTTTCACACTCTATGCTTAGTGCCCTTTGAGTGCATTATCTAGGAATGAACCTGGTAGAGCATCCCACACAAACGAATGCTCCACATGCGGGTTTCACATGCCACCAACTCCACATTCACAGGCAACTTCAGCGCCACAGCCGTTTTCAGATAGCCCTCAATGCAAAGGCTCTAGACGCAAACATTGGTGTGAGAGCTAATTCAATCAAGGAAACACTGCATGTTGGTGAAGGGCATATTGAAGAAGGATCAGCCGAGTGGTTCTTGTGGGAGAACAACTCCATTTGGCTCACTAACTTCACACACCATCAGGCTTCCAAGCAGCTCTCAAGGAAACTCAGTTTTCACACTCTATGCTTAGTGCCCTTTGAGTGCCTATGACTGAAATTAAGCTGGTAGAGCATCCCACACAAACGAATGCTCCACATGCGGGTTTCACATGCCACCAACTCCACATTCACAGGCAACTTCAGCGCCACAGCCGTTTTCAGATAGCCCTCAATGCAAAGGCTCTAGACGCAAATATTGGTGTGAGAGCTAATTCAATCAAGGAAACACTGCATGTTGGTGAAGGGCATATTGAAGAAGGATCAGCCGAGTGGTTCTTGTGGGAGAACAACTCCATTTGGCTCACTAACTTCACACACCATCAGGCTTCCAAGCAGCTCTCAAGGAAACTCAGTTTTCACACTCTATGCTTAGTGCCCTTTGAGTGCATTATCTAGGAATGAACCTGGTAGAGCATCCCACACAAACGAATGCTCCACATGCGGGTTTCACATGCCACCAACTCCACATTCTCAGGCAACTTCAGCACCACAGCCATTTTCAGATAGCCCTCAATGCAAAGGCTCTAGACACAAATATTGGTATGAGAGCTAATTCAATCAAGGAAACACTGCATGTTGGTGAAGGGCATATTGAAGAAGGATCAGCCGAGTGGTTCTTGTGGGAGAACAACTCCATTTGGCTCACTAACTTCACACACCATCAGGCTTCCAAGCAGCTCTCAAGGAAACTCAGTTTTCACACTCTATGCTTAGTGCCCTTTGAGTGCCTAGGACTGAAATTCAGCTGGTAGACCATCCCACACAAACAAATGCTCCACATGCGGGTTTCACATGCCACCAACTCCACATTCACAGGCAACTTCAGCGCCACAGCCGTTTTCAGATAGCCCTCAATGCAAAGGCTCTAGACGCAAATATTGGTGTGAGAGCTAATTCAATCAAGGAAACACTGCATGTTGGTGAAGGGCATATTGAAGAAGGATCAGCCGAGTGGTTCTTGTGGGAGAACAACTCCATTTGGCTCACTAACTTCACACACCATCAGGTTTCCAAGCAGCTCTCAAGGAAACTCAGTTTTCACACTCTATGCTTAGTGCCCTTTGAGTGCATTATCTAGGAATGAACCTGGTAGAGCATCCCACACAAACGAATGCTCCACATGCGGGTTTCACATGCCACCAACTCCACATTCACAGGCAACTTCAGCGCCACAGCCGTTTTCAGATAGCCCTCAATGCAAAGGCTCTAGACGCAAACATTGGTGTGAGAGCTAATTCAATCAAGGAAACACTGCATGTTGGTGAAGGGCATATTGAAGAAGGATCAGCCGAGTGGTTCTTGTGGGAGAACAACTCCATTTGGCTCACTAACTTCACACACCATCAGGCTTCCAAGCAGCTCTCAAGGAAACTCAGTTTTCACACTCTATGCTTAGTGCCCTTTGAGTGCCTATGACTGAAATTAAGCTGGTAGAGCATCCCACACAAACGAATGCTCCACATGCGGGTTTCACATGCCACCAACTCCACATTCACAGGCAACTTCAGCGCCACAGCCGTTTTCAGATAGCCCTCAATGCAAAGGCTCTAGACGCAAATATTGGTGTGAGAGCTAATTCAATCAAGGAAACACTGCATGTTGGTGAAGGGCATATTGAAGAAGGATCAGCCGAGTGGTTCTTGTGGGAGAACAACTCCATTTGGCTCACTAACTTCACACACCATCAGGCTTCCAAGCAGCTCTCAAGGAAACTCAGTTTTCACACTCTATGCTTAGTGCCCTTTGAGTGCATTATCTAGGAATGAACCTGGTAGAGCATCCCACACAAACGAATGCTCCACATGCGGGTTTCACATGCCACCAACTCCACATTCTCAGGCAACTTCAGCACCACAGCCATTTTCAGATAGCCCTCAATGCAAAGGCTCTAGACACAAATATTGGTATGAGAGCTAATTCAATCAAGGAAACACTGCATGTTGGTGAAGGGCATATTGAAGAAGGATCAGCCGAGTGGTTCTTGTGGGAGAACAACTCCATTTGGCTCACTAACTTCACACACCATCAGGCTTCCAAGCAGCTCTCAAGGAAACTCAGTTTTCACACTCTATGCTTAGTGCCCTTTGAGTGCCTAGGACTGAAATTCAGCTGGTAGACCATCCCACACAAACAAATGCTCCACATGCTGGTTTCACATGCCACCAACTCCACATTCACAGGCAACTTCAGCGCCACAGCCGTTTTCAGATAGCCCTCAATGCAAAGGCTCTAGACGCAAATATTGGTGTGAGAGCTAATTCAATCAAGGAAACACTGCATGTTGGTGAAGGGCATATTGAAGAAGGATCAGCCGAGTGGTTCTTGTGGGAGAACAACTCCATTTGGCTCACTAACTTCACACACCATCAGGCTTCCAAGCAGCTCTCAAGGAAACTCAGTTTTCACACTCTATGCTTAGTGCCCTTTGAGTGCATTATCTAGGAATGAACCTGGTAGAGCATCCCACAAAAACGAATGCTCCACATGCGGGTTTCACATGCCACCAACTCGACATTCACAGGCAACTTCAGCGCCACAGCCGTTTTCAGATAGCCCTCAATGCAAAGGCTCTAGACACAAGTATTTGTGTGAGAGCTAATTCAATCAAGGAAACACTGCATGTTGGTGAAGGGCATATTGAAGAAGGATCAGCCAAGTGGTTCTTGTGGGAGAGCAACTCCATTTGGCTCACTAACTTCACACACCATCAGGCTTCTAAGCAGCTCTCAAGGAAACTCAGTTTTCACACTCTATGCTTAGTGCCCTTTGAGTGCATTATCTAGGAATGAACCTGGTAGAGCATCCCACACAAACGAATGCTCCACATGCGGGTTTCACATGCCACCAACTCCACATTCACAGGCAACTTCAGCGCCACAGCCGTTTTCAGATAGCCCTCAATGCAAAGGCTCTAGACGCAAATATTGGTGTGAGAGCTAATTCAATCAAGGAAACACTGCATGTTGGTGAAGGGCATATTGAAGAAGGATCAGCTGAGTGGTTCTTGTGGGAGAACAACTCCATTTGGCTCACTAACTTCACACACCATCAGGCTTCCAAGCAGCTCTCAAGGAAACTCAGTTTTCACACTCTATGCTTAGTGCCCTTTGAGTGCATTATCTAGGAATGAACCTGGTAGAGCATCCCACACAAACGAATGCTCCACATGCGGGTTTCACATGCCACCAACTCGACATTCACAGGCAACTTCAGCGCCACAGCTGTTTTCAGATAGCCCTCAATGCAAAGGCTCTAGACACAAGTATTTGTGTGAGAGCTAATTCAATCAAGGAAACACTGCATGTTGGTGAAGGGCATATTGAAGAAGGATCAGCCGAGTGGTTCTTGTGGGAGAACAACTCCATTTGGCTCACTAACTTCACACACCATCAGGCTTCCAAGCAGCTCTCAAGGAAACTCAGTTTTCACACTCTATGCTTAGTGCCCTTTGAGTGCCTATGACTGAAATTCAGCTGGTAGACCATCCCACACAAACGAATGCTCCACATGCGGGTTTCACAAGCCACCAACTCCACATTCTCAGGCAACTTCAGCGCCACAGCCGTTTTCAGATAGCCCTCAATGCAAAGGCTCTAGACGCAAATATGGTGTGAGAGCTAATTCAATCAAGGAAACACTGCATGTTGGTGAAGGGCATATTGAAGAAGGATCAGCCGAGTGGTTCTTGTGGGAGAACAACTCCATTTGGCTAACTTCACACACCATCAGGCTTCCAAGCAGCTCTCAAGGAAACTCAGTTTTCACACTCTATGCTTAGTGCCCTTTGTTGAGTGCATTATCTAGGAATGAACCTGGTAGAGCATCCCACACAAACAAATGCTCCACATGCGGGTTTCACATGCCATCAACTCCACATTCTCAGGCAACTTCAGCGCCACAGCCGTTTTCAGATAGCCCTCAATGCAAAGGCTCTAGACGCAAATATTGGTGTGAGAGCTAATTCAATCAAGGAAACACTGCATGTTGGTGAAGGGCATATTGAAGAAGGATCAGCCGAGTGGTTCTTGTGGGAGAACAACTCCATTTGGCTCACTAACTTCACACACCATCAGGCTTCCAAGCAGCTCTCAAGGAAACTCAGTTTTCACACTCTATGCTTAGTGCCCTTTGAGTGCATTATCTAGGAATGAACCTGGTAGAGCATCCCACAAAAACGAATGCTCCACTTGCGGGTTTCACATGCCACCAACTCCACATTCACAGGCAACTTCAGCGCCACAGCCGTTTTCAGATAGCCCTCAATGCAAAGGCTCTAGACGCAAGTATTTGTGTGAGAGCTAATTCAATCAAGGAAACACTGCATGTTGGTGAAGGGCATATTGAAGAAGGATCAGCCAAGTGGTTCTTGTGGGAGAGCAACTCCATTTGGCTCACTAACTTCACACACCATCAGGCTTCTAAGCAGCTCTCAAGGAAACTCAGTTTTCACACTCTATGCTTAGTGCCCTTTGAGTGCATTATCTAGGAATGAACCTGGTAGAGCATCCCACACAAACGAATGCTCCACATGCGGGTTTCACATGCCACCAACTCCACATTCACAGGCAACTTCAGCGCCACAGCCGTTTTCAGATAGCCCTCAATGCAAAGGCTCTAGACGCAAATATTGGTGTGAGAGCTAATTCAATCAAGGAAACACTGCATGTTGGTGAAGGGCATATTGAAGAAGGATCAGCCGAGTGGTTCTTGTGGGAGAACAACTCCATTTGGCTCACTAACTTCACACACCATCAGGTTTCCAAGCAGCTCTCAAGGAAACTCAGTTTTCACACTCTATGCTTAGTGCCCTTTGAGTGCATTATCTAGGAATGAACCTGGTAGAGCATCCCACACAAACGAATGCTCCACATGCGGGTTTCACATGCCACCAACTCCACATTCACAGGTAACTTCAGCGCCACAGCCGTTTTCAGATAGCCCTCAATGCAAAGGCTCTAGACGCAAACATTGGTGTGAGAGCTAATTCAATCAATGAAACACTGCATGTTGGTGAAGGGCATATTGAAGAAGGATCAGCCGAGTGGTTCTTGTGGGAGAACAACTCCATTTGGCTCACTAACTTCACACACCATCAGGCTTCCAAGCAGCTCTCAAGGAAACTCAGTTTTCACACTCTATGCTTAGTGCCCTTTGAGTGCCTAGGACTGAAATTCAGCTGGTAGACCATCCCACACAAACGAATGCTCCACATGCGGTTTCACATGCCACCAACTCCACATTCACAGGCAACTTCAGCGCCACAGCCGTTTCAGATAGCCCTCAATGCAAAGGCTCTAGACGCAAATATTGGTGTGAGAGCTAATTCAATCAAGGAAACACTGCATGTTGGTGAAGGGCATATTGAAGAAGGATCAGCCGAGTGGTTCTTGTGGGAGAACAACTCCATTTGGCTCACTAACTTCACACACCATCAGGCTTCCAAGCAGCTCTCAAGGAAACTCAGTTTTCACACTCTATGCTTAGTGCCCTTTGAGTGCCTATGACTGAAATTCAGCTGGTAGACCATCCCACACAAACGAATGCTCCACATGCGGGTTTCACAAGCCACCAACTCCACATTCTCAGGCAACTTCAGCGCCACAGCCGTTTTCAGATAGCCCTCAATGCAAAGGCTCTAGACGCAAATATGGTGTGAGAGCTAATTCAATCAAGGAAACACTGCATGTTGGTGAAGGGCATATTGAAGAAGGATCAGCCGAGTGGTTCTTGTGGGAGAACAACTCCATTTGGCTCACTAACTTCACACACCATCAGGCTTCCAAGCAGCTCTCAAGGAAACTCAGTTTTCACACTCTATGCTTAGTGCCCTTTGTTGAGTGCATTATCTAGGAATGAACCTGGTAGAGCATCCCACACAAACAAATGCTCCACATGCGGGTTTCACATGCCATCAACTCCACATTCTCAGGCAACTTCAGCGCCACAGCCGTTTTCAGATAGCCCTCAATGCAAAGGCTCTAGACGCAAATATTGGTGTGAGAGCTAATTCAATCAAGGAAACACTGCATGTTGGTGAAGGGCATATTGAAGAAGGATCAGCCGAGTGGTTCTTGTGGGAGAACAACTCCATTTGGCTCACTAACTTCACACACCATCAGGCTTCCAAGCAGCTCTCAAGGAAACTCAGTTTTCACACTCTATGCTTAGTGCCCTTTGAGTGCCTAGGACTGAAATTCAGCTGGTAGACCATCCCACACAAACGAATGCTCCACATGCGGGTTTCACATGCCACCAACTCCACATTCACAGGCAACTTCAGCGCCACAGCCGTTTTCAGATAGCCCTCAATGCAAAGGCTCTAGACGCAAATATTGGTGTGAGAGCTAATTCAATCAAGGAAACACTGCATGTTGGTGAAGGGCATATTGAAGAAGGATCAGCCGAGTGGTTCTTGTGGGAGAACAACTCCATTTGGCTCACTAACTTCACACACCATCAGGCTTCCAAGCAGCTCTCAAGGAAACTCAGTTTTCACACTCTATGCTTAGTGCCCTTTGAGTGCCTATGACTGAAATTCAGCTGGTAGACCATCCCACACAAACGAATGCTCCACATGCGGGTTTCACAAGCCACCAACTCCACATTCTCAGGCAACTTCAGCGCCACAGCCGTTTTCAGATAGCCCTCAATGCAAAGGCTCTAGACGCAAATATGGTGTGAGAGCTAATTCAATCAAGGAAACACTGCATGTTGGTGAAGGGCATATTGAAGAAGGATCAGCCGAGTGGTTCTTGTGGGAGAACAACTCCATTTGGCTCACTAACTTCACACACCATCAGGCTTCCAAGCAGCTCTCAAGGAAACTCAGTTTTCACACTCTATGCTTAGTGCCCTTTGTTGAGTGCATTATCTAGGAATGAACCTGGTAGAGCATCCCACACAAACAAATGCTCCACATGCGGGTTTCACATGCCATCAACTCCACATTCTCAGGCAACTTCAGCGCCACAGCCGTTTTCAGATAGCCCTCAATGCAAAGGCTCTAGACGCAAATATTGGTGTGAGAGCTAATTCAATCAAGGAAACACTGCATGTTGGTGAAGGGCATATTGAAGAAGGATCAGCCGAGTGGTTCTTGTGGGAGAACAACTCCATTTGGCTCACTAACTTCACACACCATCAGGTTTCCAAGCAGCTCTCAAGGAAACTCAGTTTTCACACTCTATGCTTAGTGCCCTTTGAGTGCATTATCTAGGAATGAACCTGGTAGAGCATCCCACACAAACGAATGCTCCACATGCGGGTTTCACATGCCACCAACTCCACATTCTCAGGCAACTTCAGCGCCACAGCCGTTTTCAGATAGCCCTCAATGCAAAGGCTCTAGACACAAATATTGGTGTGAGAGCTAATTCAATCAAGGAAACACTGCATGTTGGTGAAGGGCATATTGAAGAAGGATCAGCCGAGTGGTTCTTGTGGGAGAACAACTCCATTTGGCTCACTAACTTCACACACCATCAGGCTTCCAAGCAGCTCTCAAGGAAACTCAGTTTTCACACTCTATGCTTAGTGCCCTTTGAGTGCATTATCTAGGAATGAACCTGGTAGAGCATCCCACACAAACGAATGCTCCACATGCGGGTTTCACATGCCACCAACTCCACATTCTCAGGCAACTTCAGCACCACAGCCATTTTCAGATAGCCCTCAATGCAAAGGCTCTAGACACAAATATTGGTATGAGAGCTAATTCAATCAAGGAAACACTGCATGTTGGTGAAGGGCATATTGAAGAAGGATCAGCCGAGTGGTTCTTGTGGGAGAACAACTCCATTTGGCTCACTAACTTCACACACCATCAGGCTTCCAAGCAGCTCTCAAGGAAACTCAGTTTTCACACTCTATGCTTAGTGCCCTTTGAGTGCCTAGGACTGAAATTCAGCTGGTAGACCATCCCACACAAACAAATGCTCCACATGCTGGTTTCACATGCCACCAACTCCACATTCACAGGCAACTTCAGCGCCACAGCCGTTTTCAGATAGCCCTCAATGCAAAGGCTCTAGACGCAAATATTGGTGTGAGAGCTAATTCAATCAAGGAAACACTGCATGTTGGTGAAGGGCATATTGAAGAAGGATCAGCCGAGTGGTTCTTGTGGGAGAACAACTCCATTTGGCTCACTAACTTCACACACCATCAGGCTTCCAAGCAGCTCTCAAGGAAACTCAGTTTTCACACTCTATGCTTAGTGCCCTTTGAGTGCATTATCTAGGAATGAACCTGGTAGAGCATCCCACACAAACGAATGCTCCACATGCGGGTTTCACATGCCACCAACTCGACATTCACAGGCAACTTCAGCGCCACAGCTGTTTTCAGATAGCCCTCAATGCAAAGGCTCTAGACACAAGTATTTGTGTGAGAGCTAATTCAATCAAGGAAACACTGCATGTTGGTGAAGGGCATATTGAAGAAGGATCAGCCAAGTGGTTCTTGTGGGAGAGCAACTCCATTTGGCTCACTAACTTCACACACCATCAGGCTTCTAAGCAGCTCTCAAGGAAACTCAGTTTTCACACTCTATGCTTAGTGCCCTTTGAGTGCATTATCTAGGAATGAACCTGGTAGAGCATCCCACACAAACGAATGCTCCACATGCGGGTTTCACATGCCACCAACTCCACATTCACAGGCAACTTCAGCGCCACAGCCGTTTTCAGATAGCCCTCAATGCAAAGGCTCTAGACGCAAATATTGGTGTGAGAGCTAATTCAATCAAGGAAACACTGCATGTTGGTGAAGTGCATATTGAAGAAGGATCAGCCGAGTGGTTCTTGTGGGAGAACAACTCCATTTGGCTCACTAACTTCACACACCATCAGGTTCCAAGCAGCTCTCAAGGAAACTCAGTTTTCACACTCTATGCTTAGTGCCCTTTGAGTGCATTATCTAGGAATGAACCTGGTAGAGCATCCCACACAAACGAATGCTCCACATGCGGGTTTCACATGCCACCAACTCCACATTCACAGGCAACTTCAGCGCCACAGCCGTTTTCAGATAGCCCTCAATGCAAAGGCTCTAGACGCAAACATTGGTGTGAGAGCTAATTCAATCAAGGAAACACTGCATGTTGGTGAAGGGCATATTGAAGAAGGATCAGCCGAGTGGTTCTTGTGGGAGAACAACTCCATTTGGCTCACTAACTTCACACACCATCAGGCTTCCAAGCAGCTCTCAAGGAAACTCAGTTTTCACACTCTATGCTTAGTGCCCTTTGAGTGCCTAGGACTGAAATTAAGCTGGTAGACCATCCCACACAAACGAATGCTCCACATGCGGGTTTCACATGCCACCAACTCCACATTCACAGGCAACTTCAGCGCCACAGCCGTTTTCAGATAGCCCTCAATGCAAAGGCTCTAGACGCAAATATTGGTGTGAGAGCTAATTCAATCAAGGAAACACTGCATGTTGGTGAAGGGCATATTGAAGAAGGATCAGCCGAGTGGTTCTTGTGGGAGAACAACTCCATTTGGCTCACTAACTTCACACACCATCAGGCTTCAAGCAGCTCTCAAGGAAACTCAGTTTTCACACTCTATGCTTAGTGCCCTTTGAGTGCCTAGGACTGAAATTCAGCTGGTAGACCATCCAACACAAACGAATGCTCCACATGCGGGTTTCACAAGCCACCAACTCCACATTCTCAGGCAACTTCAGCGCCACAGCCGTTTTCAGATAGCCCTCAATGCAAAGGCTCTAGACGCAAATATGGTGTGAGAGCTAATTCAATCAAGGAAACACTGCATGTTGGTGAAGGGCATATTGAAGAAGGATCAGCCGAGTGGTTCTTGTGGGAGAACAACTCCATTTGGCTCACTAACTTCACACACCATCAGGCTTCCAAGCAGCTCTCAAGGAAACTCAGTTTTCACACTCTATGCTTAGTGCCCTTTGAGTGCATTATCTAGGAATGAACCTGGTAGAGCATCCCACACAAACGAATGCTCCACATGCGGGTTTCACATGCCACCAACTCCACATTCTCAGGCAACTTCAGCGCCACAGCCGTTTTCAGATAGCCCTCAATGCAAAGGCTCTAGACACAAATATTGGTATGAGAGCTAATTCAATCAAGGAAACACTGCATGTTGGTGAAGGGCATATTGAAGAAGGATCAGCCGAGTGGTTCTTGTGGGAGAACAACTCCATTTGGCTCACTAACTTCACACACCATCAGGCTTCCAAGCAGCTCTCAAGGAAACTCAGTTTTCACACTCTATGCTTAGTGCCCTTTGAGTGCATTATCTAGGAATGAACCTGGTAGAGCATCCCACACAAACGAATGCTCCACATGCGGGTTTCACATGCCACCAACTCCACATTCTCAGGCAACTTCAGCGCCACAGCCATTTTCAGATAGCCCTCAATGCAAAGGCTCTAGACGCAAATATTGATGTGAGAGCTAATTCAATCAAGGAAACACTGCATGTTGGTGAAGGGCATATGAAGAAGGATCAGCCGAGTGGTTCTTGTGGGAGAACAACTCCATTTGGCTCACTAACTTCACACACCATCAGGCTTCCAAGCAGCTCTCAAGGAAACTCAGTTTTCACACTCTATGCTTAGTGCCCTTTGAGTGCATTATCTAGGAATGAACCTGGTAGAGCATCCCACACAAACGAATGCTCCACATGCGGGTTTCACATGCCACCAACTCCACATTCTCAGGCAACTTCAGCGCCACAGCCGTTTTCAGATAGCCCTCAATGCAAAGGCTCTAGACGCAAATATTGGTGTGAGAGCTAATTCAATCAAGGAAACACTGCATGTTGGTGAAGGGCATATTGAAGAAGGATCAGCCGAGTGGTTCTTGTGGGAGAACAACTCCATTTGGCTCACTAACTTCACACACCATCAGGCTTCCAAGCAGCTCTCAAGGAAACTCAGTTTTCACACTCTATGCTTAGTGCCCTTTGAGTGCATTATCTTGGAATGAAGCTGGTAGAGCATGCCACACAAACGAATGCTCAACATGCGGGTTTCACATGTCACCAACTCCACATTCACAGGCAAATTCAGCGCCACAGCCGTTTTCAGATAGCCCTCAATGCAAAGGCTCTAGACGCAAATATTGGTGTGAGAGCTAATTCAATCAAGGAAACACTGCATGTTGGTGAAGGGCATATTGAAGAAGGATCAGCCGAGTGGTTCTTGTGGGAGAACAACTCCATTTGGCTCACTAACTTCACACACCATCAGGCTTCTAAGCAGCTCTCAAGGAAACTCAGTTTTCACACTCTATGCTTAGTGCCCTTTGAGTGCCTAGGACTGAAATTAAGCTGGTAGACCATCCCACACAAACGAATGCTCCACATGCGGGTTTCACATGCCACCAACTCCACATTCACAGGCAACTTCAGCGCCACAGCCGTTTTCAGATAGCCCTCAATGCAAAGGCTCTAGACGCAAATATTGGTGTGAGAGCTAATTCAATCAAGGAAACACTGCATGTTGGTGAAGGGCATATTGAAGAAGGATCAGCCGAGTGGTCCTTGTGGGACAACAACTCCATTTGGCTCACTAACTTCACACACCATCAGGCTTCCAAGCAGCTCTCAAGGAAACTCAGTTTTCACACTCTATGCTTAGTGCCCTTTGAGTGCCTAGGACTGAAATTCAGCTGGTAGACCATCCCACACAAACGAATGCTGCACATGCGGGTTTCACATGCCACCAACTCCACACTCACAGGCAACTTCAGCGCCACAGCCGTTTTCAGATAGCCCTCAATGCAAAGGCTCTAGACGCAAATATTGGTGTGAGAGCTAATTCAATCAAGGAAACACTGCATGTTGGTGAAGGGCATATTGAAGAAGGATCAGCCGAGTGGTTCTTGTGGGAGAACAACTCCATTTGGCTCACTAACTTCACACACCATCAGGCTTCCAAGCAGCTCTCAAGGAAACTCAGTTTTCACACTCTATGCTTAGTGCCCTTTGAGTGCCTATGACTGAAATTCAGCTGGTAGACCATCCCACACAAACGAATGCTCCACATGCGGGTTTCACAAGCCACCAACTCCACATTCTCAGGCAACTTCAGCGCCACAGCCGTTTTCAGATAGCCCTCAATGCAAAGGCTCTAGACGCAAATATTGGTGTGAGAGCTAATTCAATCAAGGAAACACTGCATGTTGGTGAAGGGCATATTGAAGAAGGATCAGCCGAGTGGTTCTTGTGGGAGAACAACTCCATTTGGCTCACTAACTTCACACACCATCAGGCTTCCAAGCAGCTCTCAAGGAAACTCAGTTTTCACACTCTATGCTTAGTGCCCTTTGTTGAGTGCATTATCTAGGAATGAACCTGGTAGAGCATCCCACACAAACAAATGCTCCACATGCGGGTTTCACATGCCATCAACTCCACATTCTCAGGCAACTACAGCGCCACAGCCGTTTTCAGATAGCCCTCAATGCAAAGGCTCTAGACACAAATATTGGTGTGAGAGCTAATTCAATCAAGGAAACACTGCATGTTGGTGAAGGGCATATTGAAGAAGGATCAGCCAAGTGGTTCTTGTGGGAGAACAACTCCATTTGGCTCACTAACTTCACACACCATCAGGCTTCCAAGCAGCTCTCAAGGAAACTCAGTTTTCACACTCTATGCTTAGTGCCCTTTGAGTGCCTAGGACTGAAATTCAGCTGGTAGACCATCCAACACAAACGAATGCTCCACATGCGGGTTTCACATGCCACCAACTCCACATTCTCAGGCAACTTCAGCGCCACAGCCGTTTTCAGATAGCCCTCAATGCAAAGGCTCTAGACGCAAATATTGGTGTGAGAGCTAATTCAATCAAGGAAACACTGCATGTTGGTGAAGGGCATATTGAAGAAGGATCAGCCGAGTGGTTCTTGTGGGAGAACAACTCCATTTGGCTCACTAACTTCACACACCATCAGGCTTCCAAGCAGCTCTCAAGGAAACTCAGTTTTCACACTCTATGCTTAGTGCCCTTTGAGTGCATTATCTAGGAATGAACCTGGTAGAGCATCCCACACAAACGAATGCTCCACATGCGGGTTTCACATGCCACCAACTCCACATTCTCAGGCAACTTCAGCACCACAGCCGTTTTCAGATAGCCCTCAATGCAAAGGCTCTAGACGCAAATATTGGTATGAGAGCTAATTCAATCAAGGAAACACTGCATGTTGGTGAAGGGCATATTGAAGAAGGATCAGCCGAGTGGTTCTTGTGGGAGAACAACTCCATTTGGCTCACTAACTTCACACACCATCAGGCTTCCAAGCAGCTCTCAAGGAAACTCAGTTTTCACACTCTATGCTTAGTGCCCTTTGAGTGCATTATCTAGGAATGAACCTGGTAGAGCATCCCACACAAACGAATGCTCCACATGCGGGTTTCACATGCCACCAACTCCACATTGACAGGCAACTTCAGCGCCACAGCCGTTTTCAGATAGCCCTCAATGCAAAGGCTCTAGACGCAAATATTGGTGTGAGAGCTAATTCAATCAAGGAAACACTGCATGTTGGTGAAGGGCATATTGAAGAAGGATCAGCCGAGTGGTTCTTGTGGGAGAACAACTCCATTTGGCTCACTAACTTCACACACCATCAGGCTTCCAAGCAGCTCTCAAGGAAACTCAGTTTTCACACTCTATGCTTAGTGCCCTTTGAGTGCATTATCTAGGAATGAACCTGGTAGAGCATCCCACACAAACGAATGCTCCACATGCGGGTTTCACATGCCACCAACTCCACATTCTCAGGCAACTTCAGCGCCACAGCCGTTTTCAGATAGCCCTCAATGCAAAGGCTCTAGACGCAAATATTGGTGTGAGAGCTAATTCAATCAAGGAAACACTGCATGTTGGTGAAGGGCATATTGAAGAAGGATCAGCCGAGTGGTTCTTGTGGGAGAACAACTCCATTTGGCTCACTAACTTCACACACCATCAGGCTTCCAAGCAGCTCTCAAGGAAACTCAGTTTTCACACTCTATGCTTAGTGCCCTTTGAGTGCATTATCTATGAATGAACCTGGTAGAGCATGCCACACAAACGAATGCTCAACATGCGGGTGTCACATGTCACCAACTCCACATTCACAGGCAAATTCAGCGCCACAGCCGTTTTCAGATAGCCCTCAATGCAAAGGCTCTAGACGCAAATATGGTGTGAGAGCTAATTCAATCAAGGAAACACTGCATGTTGGTGAAGGGTATATTGAAGAAGGATCAGCCGAGTGGTTCTTGTGGGAGAACAACTCCATTTGGCTCACTAACTTCACACACCATCAGGCTTCCAAGTAGCTCTCAAGGAAACTCAGTTTTCACACTCTATGCTTAGTGCCCTTTGAGTGCCTAGGACTGAAATGAAGCTTGGTGATCATGCCACACAAACGAATGCTCCACATGCGGGTTTCACATGCCACCAACTCCACATTCTCAGGCAACTTCAGCGCCACAGCCGTTTTCAGATAGCACTCAATGCAAAGGCTCTAGACACAAATATTAGTGTGAGAGCTAATTCAACCAAGGAAACACTGCATGTTGGTGAAGGGCATATTGAAGAAGGATCAGCCGAGTGGTCCTTGTGGGACAACAACTCCATTTGGCTCACTAACTTCACACACCATCAGGCTTCCAAGCAGCTCTCAAGGAAACTCAGTTTTCACACTCTATGCTTAGTGCCCTTTGTTGAGTGCATTATCTAGGAATGAACCTGGTAGAGCATCCCACACAAATGAATGCTCCACATGCGGGTTTTCACATGCCACCAACTCCACATTCTCAGGCAACTTCAGCGCCACAGCCGTTTTCAGATAGCCCTCAATGCAAAGGCTCTAGACACAAATATTGGTGTGAGAGCTAATTCAATCAAGGAAACACTGCATGTTGGTGAAGGGCATATTGAAAAAGGATCAGCCGAGTGGTTCTTGTGGGAGAACAACTCCATTTGGCTCACTAACTTCACACACCATCAGGCTTCCAAGCAGCTCTCAAGGAAACTCAGTTTTCACACTCTATGCTTAGTGCCCTTTGAGTGCATTATCTAGGAATGAACCTGGTAGAGCATCCCACGCAAACGAATGCTCCACATGCGGGTTTCACATGCCACCAACTCCACATTCTCAGGCAACTTCAGCGCCACAGCCGTTTTCAGATAGCCCTCAATGCAAAGGCTCTAGACGCAAATATTGGTGTGAGAGCTAATTCAATCAAGGAAACACTGCATGTTGGTGAAGGGCATATTGAAGAAGGATCAGCCGAGTGGTTCTTGTGGGAGAACAACTCCATTTGGCTCACTAACTTCACACACCATCAGGCTTCCAAGCAGCTCTCAAGGAAACTCAGTTTTCACACTCTATGCTTAGTGCCCTTTGAGTGCATTATCTAGGAATGAACCTGGTAGAGCATCCCACACAAACGAATGCTCCACATGCGGGTTTCACAAGCCACCAACTCCACATTCTCAGGCAACTTCAGCGCCACAGCCGTTTTCAGATAGCCCTCAATGCAAAGGCTCTAGACGCAAATATGGTGTGAGAGCTAATTCAATCAAGGAAACACTGCATGTTGGTGAAGGGCATATTGAAGAAGGATCAGCCGAGTGGTTCTTGTGGGAGAACAACTCCATTTGGCTCACTAACTTCACACACCATCAGGCTTCCAAGCAGCTCTCAAGGAAACTCAGTTTTCACACTCTATGCTTAGTGCCCTTTGAGTGCATTATCTAGGAATGAACCTGGTAGAGCATCCCACACAAACGAATGCTCCACATGCGGGTGTCACATGCCACCAACTCCACATTGACAGGCAACTTCAGCGCCACAGCCGTTTTCAGATAGCCCTCAATGCAAAGGCTATAGACACAAATATTGGTGTGAGAGCTAATTCAATCAAGGAAACACTGCATGTTGGTGAAGGGCATATTGAAGAAGGATCAGCCGAGTGGTTCTTGTGGGAGAACAACTCCATTTGGCTCACTAACTTCACACACCATCAGGCTTCCAAGTAGCTCTCAAGGAAACTCAGTTTTCACACTCTATGCTTAGTGCCCTTTGAGTGCCTAGGACTGAAATGAAGCTTGGTGATCATGCCACACAAACGAATGCTCCACATGCGGGTTTCACATGCCACCAACTCCACATTCTCAGGCAACTTCAGCGCCACAGCCGTTTTCAGATAGCACTCAATGCAAAGGCTCTAGACACAAATATTAGTGTGAGAGCTAATTCAACCAAGGAAACACTGCATGTTGGTGAAGGGCATATTGAAGAAGGATCAGCCGAGTGGTCCTTGTGGGACAACAACTCCATTTGGCTCACTAACTTCACACACCATCAGGCTTCCAAGCAGCTCTCAAGGAAACTCAGTTTTCACACTCTATGCTTAGTGCCCTTTGTTGAGTGCATTATCTAGGAATGAACCTGGTAGAGCATCCCACACAAATGAATGCTCCACATGCGGGTTTTCACATGCCACCAACTCCACATTCTCAGGCAACTTCAGCGCCACAGCCGTTTTCAGATAGCCCTCAATGCAAAGGCTCTAGACACAAATATTGGTGTGAGAGCTAATTCAATCAAGGAAACACTGCATGTTGGTGAAGGGCATATTGAAGAAGGATCAGCCGAGTGGTTCTTGTGGGAGAACAACTCCATTTGGCTCACTAACTTCACACACCATCAGGCTTCCAAGCAGCTCTCAAGGAAACTCAGTTTTCACACTCTATGCTTAGTGCCCTTTGAGTGCATTATCTAGGAATGAACCTGGTAGAGCATCCCACGCAAACGAATGCTCCACATGCGGGTTTCACATGCCACCAACTCCACATTCTCAGGCAACTTCAGCGCCACAGCCGTTTTCAGATAGCCCTCAATGCAAAGGCTCTAGACGCAAATATTGGTGTGAGAGCTAATTCAATCAAGGAAACACTGCATGTTGGTGAAGGGCATATTGAAGAAGGATCAGCCGAGTGGTTCTTGTGGGAGAACAACTCCATTTGGCTCACTAACTTCACACACCATCAGGCTTCCAAGCAGCTCTCAAGGAAACTCAGTTTTCACACTCTATGCTTAGTGCCCTTTGAGTGCATTATCTAGGAATGAACCTGGTAGAGCATCCCACACAAACGAATGCTCCACATGCGGGTTTCACAAGCCACCAACTCCACATTCTCAGGCAACTTCAGCGCCACAGCCGTTTTCAGATAGCCCTCAATGCAAAGGCTCTAGACGCAAATATGGTGTGAGAGCTAATTCAATCAAGGAAACACTGCATGTTGGTGAAGGGCATATTGAAGAAGGATCAGCCGAGTGGTTCTTGTGGGAGAACAACTCCATTTGGCTCACTAACTTCACACACCATCAGGCTTCCAAGCAGCTCTCAAGGAAACTCAGTTTTCACACTCTATGCTTAGTGCCCTTTGAGTGCATTATCTAGGAATGAACCTGGTAGAGCATCCCACACAAACGAATGCTCCACATGCGGGTGTCACATGCCACCAACTCCACATTGACAGGCAACTTCAGCGCCACAGCCGTTTTCAGATAGCCCTCAATGCAAAGGCTCTAGACGCAAATATTGGTGTGAGAGCTAATTCAATCAAGGAAACACTGCATGTTGGTGAAGGGCATATTGAAGAAGGATCAGCCGAGTGGTTCTTGTGGGAGAACAACTCCATTTGGCTCACTAACTTCACACATCATCAGGCTTCCAAGCAGCTCTCAAGGAAACTCAGTTTTCACACTCTATGCTTAGTGCCCTTTGTTGAGTGCATTATCTAGGAATGAACCTGGTAGAGCATCCCACACAAACAAATGCTCCACATGCGGGTTTCACATGCCACCAACTCCACATTCTCAGGCAACTTCAGCGCCACAGCCCGTTTTCAGATAGCCCTCAATGCAAAGGCTCTAGACGCAAATATGGTGTGAGAGCTAATTCAATCAAGGAAACACTGCATGTTGGTGAAGGGCATATTGAAGAAGGATCAGCCGAGTGGTTCTTGTGGGAGAACAACTCCATTTGGCTCACTAACTTCACACACCATCAGGCTTCCAAGCAGCTCTCAAGGAAACTCAGTTTTCACACTCTATGCTTAGTGCCCTTTGAGTGCATTATCTAGGAATGAACCTGGTAGAGCATCTCACACAAACGAATGCTCCACATGCGGGTTTCACATGCCACCAACTCCACATTCACAGGCAACTTCAGCGCCACAGCCGTTTTCAGATAGCCCTCAATGCAAAGGCTCTAGACGCAAATATTGGTGTGAGAGCTAATTCAATCAAGGAAACACTGCATGTTGGTGAAGGGCATATTGAAGAAGGATCAGCCGAGTGGTTCTTGTGCGAGAACAACTCCATTTGGCTCACTAACTTCACACACCATCAGGCTTCCAAGTAGCTCTCAAGGAAACTCAGTTTTCACACTCTATGCTTAGTGCCCTTTGAGTGCCTAGGACTGAAATGAAGCTTGGTGATCATGCCACACAAACGAATGCTCCACATGCGGGTTTCACATGCCACCAACTCCACATTCTCAGGCAACTTCAGCGCCACAGCCGTTTTCAGATAGCACTCAATGCAAAGGCTCTAGACACAAATATTAGTGTGAGAGCTAATTCAACCAAGGAAACACTGCATGTTGGTGAAGGGCATATTGAAGAAGGATCAGCCGAGTGGTCCTTGTGGGACAACAACTCCATTTGGCTCACTAACTTCACACACCATCAGGCTTCCAAGCAGCTCTCAAGGAAACTCAGTTTTCACACTCTATGCTTAGTGCCCTTGTTGAGTGCATTATCTAGGAATGAACCTGGTAGAGCATCCCACACAAATGAATGCTCCACATGCGGGTTTCACATGCCACCAACTCCACATTCTCAGGCAACTTCAGCGCCACAGCCGTTTTCAGATAGCCCTCAATGCAAAGGCTCTAGACACAAATATTGGTGTGAGAGCTAATTCAATCAAGGAAACACTGCATGTTGGTGAAGGGCATATTGAAGAAGGATCAGCCGAGTGGTTCTTGTGGGAGAACAACTCCATTTGGCTCACTAACTTCACACACCATCAGGCTTCCAAGCAGCTCTCAAGGAAACTCAGTTTTCACACTCTATGCTTAGTGCCCTTTGAGTGCATTATCTAGGAATGAACCTGGTAGAGCATCCCACGCAAACGAATGCTCCACATGCGGGTTTCACATGCCACCAACTCCACATTCTCAGGCAACTTCAGCGCCACAGCCGTTTTCAGATAGCCCTCAATGCAAAGGCTCTAGACGCAAATATTGGTGTGAGAGCTAATTCAATCAAGGAAACACTGCATGTTGGTGAAGGGCATATTGAAGAAGGATCAGCCGAGTGGTTCTTGTGGGAGAACAACTCCATTTGGCTCACTAACTTCACACACCATCAGGCTTCCAAGCAGCTCTCAAGGAAACTCAGTTTTCACACTCTATGCTTAGTGCCCTTTGAGTGCATTATCTAGGAATGAACCTGGTAGAGCATCCCACACAAACGAATGCTCCACATGCGGGTTTCACATGCCACCAACTCCACATTCTCAGGCAACTTCAGCGCCACAGCCGTTTTCAGATAGCCCTCAATGCAAAGGCTCTAGACGCAAATATGGTGTGAGAGCTAATTCAATCAAGGAAACACTGCATGTTGGTGAAGGGCATATTGAAGAAGGATCAGCCGAGTGGTTCTTGTGGGAGAACAACTCCATTTGGCTCACTAACTTCACACACCATCAGGCTTCCAAGCAGCTCTCAAGGAAACTCAGTTTTCACACTCTATGCTTAGTGCCCTTTGAGTGCATTATCTAGGAATGAACCTGGTAGAGCATCCCACGCAAACGAATGCTCCACATGCGGGTTTCACATGCCACCAACTCCACATTCTCAGGCAACTTCAGCGCCACAGCCGTTTCAGATAGCCCTCAATGCAAAGGCTCTAGACGCAAATATTGGTGTGAGAGCTAATTCAATCAAGGAAACACTGCATGTTGGTGAAGGGCATATTGAAGAAGGATCAGCCGAGTGGTTCTTGTGGGAGAACAACTCCATTTGGCTCACTAACTTCACACACCATCAGGCTTCCAAGCAGCTCTCAAGGAAACTCAGTTTTCACACTCTATGCTTAGTGCCCTTTGAGTGCATTATCTAGGAATGAACCTGGTAGAGCATCCCACACAAACGAATGCTCCACATGCGGGTTTCACATGCCACCAACTCCACATTCTCAGGCAACTTCAGCGCCACAGCCGTTTTCAGATAGCCCTCAATGCAAAGGCTCTAGACGCAAATATTGTGTGAGAGCTAATTCAATCAAGGAAACACTGCATGTTGGTGAAGGGCATATTGAAGAAGGATCAGCCGAGTGGTTCTTGTGGGAGAACAACTCCATTTGGCTCACTAACTTCACACACCATCAGGCTTCCAAGCAGCTCTCAAGGAAACTCAGTTTTCACACTCTATGCTTAGTGCCCTTTGAGTGCATTATCTAGGAATGAACCTGGTAGAGCATCCCACGCAAACGAATGCTCCACATGCGGGTTTCACATGCCACCAACTCCACATTCACAGGCAACTTCAGCGCCACAGCCGTTTTCAGATAGCCCTCAATGCAAAGGCTCTAGACGCAAATATTGGTGTGAGAGCTAATTCAATCAAGGAAACACTGCATGTTGGTGAAGGGCATATTGAAGAAGGATCAGCCGAGTGGTTCTTGTGGGAGAACAACTCCATTTGGCTCACTAACTTCACACACCATCAGGCTTCCAAGCAGCTCTCAAGGAAACTCAGTTTTCACACTCTATGCTTAGTGCCCTTTGAGTGCATTATCTAGGAATGAACCTGGTAGAGCATCCCACACAAACGAATGCTCCACATGCGGGTTTCACATGCCACCAACTCCACATTCTCAGGCAACTTCAGCGCCACAGCCGTTTTCAGATAGCCCTCAATGCAAAGGCTCTAGACGCAAATATTGGTGTGAGAGCTAATTCAATCAAGGAAACACTGCATGTTGGTGAAGGGCATATTGAAGAAGGATCAGCCGAGTGGTTCTTGTGGGAGAACAACTCCATTTGGCTCACTAACTTCACACACCATCAGGCTTCCAAGCAGCTCTCAAGGAAACTCAGTTTTCACACTCTATGCTTAGTGCCCTTTGAGTGCATTATCTAGGAATGAACCTGGTAGAGCATCCCACACAAACGAATGCTCCACATGCGGGTTTCACATGCCACCAACTCCACATTCACAGGCAACTTCAGCGCCACAGCCGTTTTCAGATAGCCCTCAATGCAAAGGCTCTAGACGCAAATATTGGTGTGAGAGCTAATTCAATCAAGGAAACACTGCATGTTGGTGAAGGGCATATTGAAGAAGGATCAGCCGAGTGGTTCTTGTGGGAGAACAACTCCATTTGGCTCACTAACTTCACACACCATCAGGCTTCCAAGCAGCTCTCAAGGAAACTCAGTTTTCACACTCTATGCTTAGTGCCCTTTGAGTGCATTATCTAGGAATGAACCTGGTAGAGCATCCCACACAAACGAATGCTCCACATGCGGGTTTCACATGCCACCAACTCCACATTCACAGGCAACTTCAGCGCCACAGCCGTTTTCAGATAGCCCTCAATGCAAAGGCTCTAGACGCAAATATTGGTGTGAGAGCTAATTCAATCAAGGAAACACTGCATGTTGGTGAAGGGCATATTGAAGAAGGATCAGCCGAGTGGTTCTTGTGGAGAACAACTCCATTTGGCTCACTAACTTCACACACCATCAGGCTTCCAAGCAGCTCTCAGGAAACTCAGTTTTCACACTCTATGCTTAGTGCCTTTGAGTGCATTATCTAGGAATGAACTGTAAGCTGGTAGACATCCACACAAACGAATGCTCCACATGCTGGTTTCACATGCCACCAACTCCACATTCACAGGCAACTTCAGCGCCACAGCCTTTTTCAGATAGCCCTCAATGCAAAGGCTCTAGACACAAATATTGGTGTGAGAGCTAATTCAATCAAGGAAACACTGCATGTTGGTGAAGGGCATATTGAAGAAGGATCAGCCGAGTGGTTCTTGTGGAGAGAACAACTCCATTTGGCTCACTAACTTCACACACCATCAGGCTTCCAAGCAGCTCTCAAGGAAACTCAGTTTTCACACTCTATGCTTAGTGGCCTTTGAGTGCATTATCTAGGAATGAACCTGGTA